>NW_024469103.1:0-35141 GCF_003184825.1 Aspergillus fijiensis CBS 313.89 | reverse complement strand
CTAATGTAAACCCTAATGTAAACCCTAATGTAAACCCTAATGTAAACCCTAATGTAAACCCTAATGTAAACCCTAATGTAAACCCTAATGTAAACTTATTATTTTATCTATTATTAAGATATATTATTACAGACAGAACATAATAATTATTTTTAACTTTAATAATTAATTACAGTTATAAAACAGATTTTTAAATACTAAAAATTAAATTAGTATTGAAATATACTCTAATAAATAAATTATTAAACTTATAGAAAATTCTATTTTTTAAATCTTACTATTTTATAATTCTATTTATTTATTTTTTAAAAAATAAAATTACTAAAATAAAAAAAATAAAGAGCTTAGTATATATTCTAATCAAGATTTTATAACTATTTATATTTAAATTAAATAATAAATAGCTATTATTTTTAGCAAGCTATTACTCGCCTAATATAAAAAATATTAATTTAAGTTTTATAATTTAAGAATTTAAGAGCTTTTCTTTATTTAAATATTCAAAAAATATTTTTAATATCCTATTTCTAGTATCTGAAAATATATGCTGATTTACTATATAGACAATACTCCGGGCACTCTGGGTTAGATATAAAATATTAATAAAATTATTTAAATTATATTTTTTATTTTTAATACAGGATTATATTTAAATATATAATATTTTGTTTAAATAATTAATTATATTTAATTTTTTAATAATAGCAGTAGTATATTGATTAGTATTTATATTTATTTTTTCAATCTAAAAAATAAATTAGTAAAAATTAGAATAGTTATTTTTAAACTTATTAAAATTAAATAGATATTTAAAAAAAATAAAACATTTAAAATTAATTAATATACTTATTTTTATTAAAGCAGCTGTAGTATTTTCAATAATAAATATAAATTTTAGGATTTATACTAGAGTATTTATTATAAAAATAATAATTTAAATAGCTTTAATATATTTATTTAAAGTTCAGTTTTTTTTAAGAATAATATTTCTAGTGGTAATTATTTTTATAAACTAGTAGTTTATATTTAGAGTCTATTATATTTAATAAATAAAAGTAATATTTTATATAGTTATAGCTTATTTAAATTAGTTTTTTTATAGTCTGCTTCGGCGGCAAAAATATAAATTTAATTATAATAATAATACTATTTTTTAGATATTTATTAATATATTAGATAAATTCTTCTGAATTATTTAATATAGCTAAAGATTATAAAATTAATAATATTTTATTAAAACTAATATTTCTAAAAATAGAAGTTATATAATATTAAGAATTAAATTAATATCTAGTTCTAGTCTGATTAAATAATAAAAATAACAGTGTAAGGGCTGGACCAGCCCTTCCAACCTTCGCGGATACCGCGAAGGGAAAGCTATATATATATAGCCTCAGACATCAATTATATAATAATTAAGTAAGCTGATTATAATTTCTTAATTAAAAATAATATCTTATAATTTAAAAAGATTAGTAATAATATTTTAAGATAATATATTAGTATTTTTAGACTTATAAAAGTTATTTATTTTTTATACTATTTTATTTTTAGTTTTTATAATTTTATTATTTATATTCTGCGAAATAGTCTGTTAAATAATAACTGAATATAATATATAAAATTAAACTAGAAATAATTTTTTTAATCCGATTATAAAGAACTATATATTAACTATAAAAAAAAATTTTATATAATAAAAAAAAAAGTATAAACTTCTATTTATAAATTTTATAAATAATTATAATTACTTAAGTAGATTATAAATATTTAAAACAAACTAAAAATCAGTATTATAAAAAAATAATTATATAAAAATCTAAAAAATTCTAACTCTAATACTATAAAGACTAAAAAAACTAGTATATATATTAATCTATTTATAGATAAGATATAATATAATATCTACAACTATATTATTTATTATATATTTATTATTAGATAGAAGTTAACTATAGAAATTAATAATTAAAATAAAAACTAAAAAATATATATTATAGTAGTCTATCTAGATTATATTTTAAATAATTTATAAAAAAATAAAATAGTTAAATTTTATTATAAAAGAAGATAGACTAGTCTTTATAAGTTTCTTAAAATATAGTTGGAAATTTCTGTAAATAGATAGTAAAAGATCTGATTAAAAATATTTAAAGCTAAGTTTTATAAAAAAAATTAGAATTTATCTATTTTTAATAGTAAAAAAAAATAAAAACTAAATTAAATTATAAGATATAAAATATTAATATTATATAGCTTTATTTATTTTTTATATTATTTTTTTCTGCGGTTTAAAAAAAGATTTATAAGTAATAGATTTTTTTTAGAATAAAATAAGACTTTATTATATTACTTATAAGATTATATCTAATATTAAGCTGATAATATAAGTAAGTAAAAAATATAATATTTTATAAACAGATTTTAAAAAAAAATTATAGATTTATTACTTTTATAAATAAGATTTAAAAATCAGAAACCCGGACTAATAGTTTTATAAAAAAGATTTAGAAACTAAAATAATCTTTTTTAATAATATAGACATCTATAAAAACTCTTAGATTAAAAACTTATTATAATTATAAAAAAATAGATTACTAGATAAAAAATTATTAGTTAACTAAACTATTTATAAAATAACTAGTAGATAGAATTATAATATCTATTTTAAACTAAATTAAAATTATAATCTATTTTAGTTTAAAACTAAAAAAATAACTAATTCTTTATAAAAAAAAAGAATATTTTATAAAAATTAAGATTGTTATAAATAATAGTATAAAAATAAATCTAATATTTATAATACTTATTAAATAAATAAAATAACTAATTATTCCGGTAAAAATACTTACAAAAAAGATTACACAAAGAAATATATAATTAAAAGAAATTATAATATATATAATATATTTAAAGAATATCTAAAAAGACTATAAAAATTAAACAAATCTTATAATTATAATACTAGAAACAGATAAAATAGTTCTAGGAATATTCTAAATAAAATAATAAAAACTTATTATAAAATTTAATAAATATTAGCTCTGATTCCGCGAATATTATATACTAAAAATATTATAAATTATAATAGAAGAGATTACTATAAAAAAACTTATAAAAATAAATTCTTATTTAATAATAATAAAAAAAATATATAAAATAATTATTAACTAAGAGATACCGGTATAATACTATAAATATAAAATAGTATTTATAGAAAAAAAAACTACAAGCTTATCTATATAAAAATTAGAAATTAATCTAAAAATTAATCTTGATAAGAATTTTCAGCTAAAGCCGGAACAAGTATATAAAATATTATTTATAAAAAGAAAAATTTTATAAAACTATTTATAAAAAATACTTATAAAAAAATAGATTTAATATTTTAAATTATTAATAAACATACTGGTTCTGTTTATAAATAAAAAAAATAAAAATTTATAAGTATATATAAATTACTATAAATTAAATAAAGAAATAATAAAAAATATCTATTTATTATTATAAATTAATAAGTATATTAATTAACTTATAGAAGCTTTTTAGTTTATATAACTAGATTTATATAAAACTTATTATAAAATTAGAATTATAAAAAAATATAAATAAAAAATAATATTTTAAATAAAATACAGACTATTTAAGTATCTGATTATATTATTTAAACTAATAAATATATTTATGGAATTTTAAAGTTTTATAAATTTTCTATTCGCGGAATATTTAAATAATTTTATAATTATTTATTTAAATAATATTATAATATACTTACGTAATCTAAAAATATATAAGATATAGATTTATAAAATACTAAAAATATTATAAAATATAGGATTATATATAAAACTTAGTAAGTACTATTTTACTATAATAAAAATTAACTTTTTGGGGTTTTTAATTAGCTGTAAGAATATATATATAGAATCAGAATATATTATAATAATCTATAATTAGTTTAAACTATAAAATATAAAAAATATACTAAAGTTTATTAAGTTTATAAATTAGTATAGATAATTTATTAAGAAATACTTATAAATTATAGTACTAATTATAGATCTGATTAAGATACTTTATAAAAAAAAAAAAAAAAAACTAGATATAGTTTTCTAATATTAAAAGCCCGTGAGAGTTTTTAAAAACTAAAAAATATATTTATAAAAAATATAGTTATAGTATATTTTAAAAAAAAAATTCTTATAAATTAAAACTAATATATTAGTTTTTATAATTAATAAAATATTATTATAAAAAAATTAAAAAAACTAATAAAAACTAGTAATATTTTACTTATAGAAGATAATTCCTGCAGAATAGAATTATAATATTTATAATTAAAAGCTTTTTATAATTATAAAATTATTTAAAAAGTAGTAATACTAGTTTAAGAATATAGAATATCCAATAAAAATAGTTACTAACTATAAAAATTTCTAATATTTTACAACTAATAAAAAATTATTATAAAAATAGATTAGATAGATATAATATCTTATAATATTTAAATTTTTCTTAATATATAAACTAAGATTATAGAATCCAGTAAATATTTTATTATAATAATCTAACTATAAAAAAAAAACTATAAAAAAAAACTATAAAAAATTTAAAAAAATAGTACTATAGTAGCTAAATAATCTCTTAAATCTAGAAAAGAATACAACTATTCTTATAAAAATTAGAATACTATTAATAAAAAATACTACAGAAAATCCAAATTAATTAGAATTTTATATAAAAATAGTAAAAATAACTATAAAAAAAATATATACTATAAAAATCTATTTATTAATTTTATATAAAAGCTACTCCAGCTGTTATAGAAAAATAATCTTAAAAAAAAATATTTAAAATAAAATAAAAAAAAACTATAGAAGCAGCTTTTTTTATAAAAAAAAATACCCGCGGAAAAAGAATTATTTATAATAAAATATTAGTTAAAAACTGCTTTATTTTATAGAAAAATTATATATTCCGGATAACTACCAGCTAAGACTAAAAATTCTTATAAAATTATATAATAATTTTATTATAAAATATTTTATAAGAATAAAAATCTAAAAACTAGTCTTATAAAGATTTTAATAACTAAAACTAGCTAAATTTATATAAAACTACTATTATATATATAAAATATATTAGAATAAACAAATAATTTACAAAAAATAATAAGATTTATTAAAACTATTATTATTTATTATAAAATTCTAAAAAAAATTAATTATAGATTTTATTATAGGTCTATCTGTAAGTACCTATAAAAATAAAAACTTACAGAAAATTTATAATAATATTATAATTATAGTAGATTAGTTTAGTAAAATAACTTACTTTATTTTTATTTATAAAATATTATTAGAAAAAAAAACTTGCAATAATCTTTTTTAAAAAAATTTTTTAATTATATAGAATATCTAGTAAAGTAATTATAGATTATAAATTAATTTTTATAAAAAGTTTCTAGTCGGATTTTATTTATATTTTTATAATTAAATAAAGTTTAAATACAGTCTACTATCTGTAAATAAATAATTAAATAAAAAAAATAAATAGTATATTAAAATAATATTTATAAAACTATATTAATTTTAAGTAAGATAATTAGATAAAAATATTATTATTTATAGAATTTATTTATAATAATTCTTTATAAATATTAACTAAATATTTTCTATTTTTTATAATAACTATATAATATCTATAAATAATAGTACTGGATTTATAAATACTAGAAAATCCTATAAAAAACTAGAACAATATCTTTAAAAAATTAAAAAAATAAAAAAAAATAATTATAAATCTTAAACTAGCTTGTAAGTACTAGAAGAACTTTGATAATAAAAATTATAAAACTACTATTTTTATAATATATTAAAAGATTTAGTTATTTATAAAAAACTTATTATAAAAAAAATCAAATAAAAAATTAGATTAGTATTACTATAAACTATTTTATATAATTAAAAAAATAAATAAATAAGTTTATAAACTAGAACTATCTGTAGATCTTTAGATTAATAATATTTTTTATATATTCTTATTCTATAAATATTATATAATAGAAAAAATAAACTTATAAAAATATTTTTTATAAAAAAATAAGAGTTCAGATAATTATAAATACTATTTAAAAATCCTACTAGATTTATAATACTATAAAGAAACTATTAAAATACTAATTAAATAAAAAGAATATTATAATAAAAAAATACTTAAAAATCTGCTGTAAACTTATATTATTTATAAATTTATAAGAAATTTACCTCGCGAAGATATAAAAAACTTAATTAAAAACTAAAAAAAATTAGACTAAATATAAACTATAAACTATTTATAATTATATATTTTATAATCCTAATGTAAATTATAGTATATATTTATAATATATAGCAGCCGGAATATATAAAAATATAATTTTATTTTATAAAAAAATAATATTTATTATTTATATATAAATAATTATTATACTACTAGCTGATTTTTTTATTAATATAATTACAGAAGATTTTTTTAGAAAAAAAATTATAATAATATTTATATATTTAATTAAACAGCAGTTACCGGCTAGTCTATTATATAAAAATATTTTTATAAAACTAGATCTAAACAGCCAGCTATTTTAGATCTAATTATTTAATATATAATACAGACTTTATAATAGATTTATAGATTTAAATCTATTTATAACTAAATAGAAATTATAATTTTATTTAGAAAAAAAAATTTAGTATTATAGCAGATACTACTATATTATAATCTAGAAATCAGACTATAATAGATAGTTTAATAAATTATAAAATATTTTATTTATTATTATTAATCTGTTTATAGAGTATAGATTAGTTCTAAATAGTTCTAAATATATCTACTAAAAATAAAAAAAATTTAAGAATTATAGAAACAGAAGCTATAAAAATTATAATAATATTAATTATAATTAACTATTAAACCCGCATTTTATAAGTATAAATAATAATATAAAAAAAAATAATAATAACAATAATAGTAGATATAATAATAGTAGATATAATAAAAATAAATATATTTATAATAATAATAATAACAGATTTAATAATAATAGTAGTAATAAAAATATTCTTTTCTATAATAAAAAAAAATAATAAAAAATATTATAAATAGTTAGCTAAGTCTAAATCTGTTCTACAAATAATTTATACAGAAAAAAATAGAATAAAATAAACTAATAGAATCTGCGGATATAAAACTCGAATAGTAAACTATAAAAAAAATTAGTTAAATTTTTATAAAAAAAGAAAAATAGAACTAAATTCTTATAAAAATTAAATTATAAAAAAAATTAATAAAATATATTAACAGCTGCTGTAAAAAAAAAATTAGTAAATACTAATTTACAGTAGTATCTGAAAAAAATATTATATAAAAAATTTACTAAGAGAAAAAAAGAGAAAAAAAAAGAGAAAAAAAAAATATTATAAAAAAAAAAAAAACTAAAAATCTAAAAAAAAAAGTTTTTTTATATAAAAAAAGATCTTATTTCTATAAAAATAGCTTTACTAGTCTTAACTATAAAGTATTTCAGACAGTCTAAAAAAATAAATTAAAAAAAATTTAATATTATTTATTATTTTAACCGCAGAAAAGCTGTCTATATTTATTAAAAAAACTATTTATATTTATTAAAAAAAAACTACTATTATTATAAAAAGCTATTTAAGTATTTTATAAAAAAACTATTTAAATATTACTATAAAAAATAGTTTAATAAATAGTAAATTATATACTAAAATTAACCAGCGCAGGAATATTAGATAAATAATCTAATATTTTATTATAAAAATAAAAATAATAAGAGCTATTTTTTTTACTATTCTAATTTTTTATAAAGTAGTTTATAAAAAAGAGATTTTAATAATATTATTATAAGAAATAATCTATTCTTCGTAAAAAAAAAAGAATAATTATAAAAATTAAACCAGTTCTTCTAATTTTAATAGATACTGTAAAAAAAAAGCTATATATATATAGTCTTAGATATTAGTTATATAATAACTAAGTAAGCCGATTATAATCTTTTAATTAGAAGTAGTATTTTATAACTTAAAAAGATTAGTAATAATATTTTAAGATAATATATTAGTATCTTTAGACTCGCGAGAGTTATTCGTTCTTTATGCTATTTCACCTCCAGCCCTTATAAACAGCTTTAGCTAAATATTTTTTGTAATTAATTCTCTAGATTTTTTACTATTTATTAGATTAGACTATTTTTAGATTTATAAATAAGATATAGCTTAAAAAACTATAAATAGAATTAGAAATAAATAAACAGCTGCAGTTAGAATACAAATAAAAAAAACTAATATAAATAATTTATAAATATAAGTTTTTTTAAAATATAAAATAATAGAATTAATAAATATTATTATTAAAAAAATTTTAAAAAAATCTAAAAAAGATTTTATTTTAAAAATATAAATAATTCAGATTTATAATTATAATATAAATTATTATTTAAAATATTTATAAACTATAAAAAAAGCTTTTTAAAATAATTTTTTATTATTAATATTTAGAATATTAATAACTTTATTAAAATTTTTTTAAATTAGATAAGAATTATATTATTCGAATCAGAATAAAAATCTCTATCTATAAAAGACTTTCAAACTCTTATTATACTCTGTTTATCAAATACTTAGACTTGTTATTTTTCTATATAGATAAGCTATAGCCACCTCGCACATGAAAAGGTGCGTCCTCGACTGGAAAGATGAAGGTTTTAGTACCAAGACAACGCAAAATCATATAAAATTACTCAATCCAGAACATTTATTCGAGACTATAGCCCACAAGCAAGACACAGCCGGTATCATTGCCGCTGCCGAATGTCACATCCTCTCCTACTGCCTCACCTCTCCCGCGTTCAAAACACCAACTGAACATGCCGCAAAGATGGTCACCTACTATCTTACAACCATCTTTATCCTCATGGATGAATTCATTACTCAACTTTCCGACCCCTCACGGTACTTACAACTGATTGCGGGGCCTCTGGGCAAGTTGGGCAGTCGTCGTCGGGTTTGAGGACACCGAGTTAATGCAATTGGCTCGCACAGTGCTATCATATGGCGTTTCCTGGAAGTCAGTGGAATAGAATCTCTAATGTGTAATTTTTCTGTGATGGATGGCAAATGGGGCGGAAGGATTCGAGGGGGGTATTCTTGACGGTGAGGTGTGGTTGTTGAAGCAGCTGGGCAAGCAGTAAATAAAGAGTCTAAGGCACAGCATAGACTATTGTACTAGTGTATTCGAGGAGGATTTTGTTGTTATATATCTTTATTTCAGAGGCATTTAAGTAACACCTCATAAGTTCTTTTTTTCTGGTTTGTTAAATATCCTATAGTCTTCAGAGGAGCATTGACTGGAAAGTCGGCTCCGTGCCTGAAGCACATCTATTAGTCCATGTCAGCAGAAAACGCCGCCAGGACGTGCATTCAATGGTCTTCGCGTAGATGACGAAGCAGAAAACGCCAGGCATAAAACGACTGGCCACAGAGCTCACAGTAGGGCTGCTCACCGTTGTGATAAATCGTCAGATGATTCAAGACTCGCGAGTAGTCAAAGGGACCGGCGGCGCAGCGGGGGCAGTAGTACTCACCCTCCTCGGCTGACTGGTATGTACTCCCGGCATTTCGGGGACTATGAGAGTCCCTGGCCGCGGAACGGGGATCATCCCGTTGACGATAGGAGGTGCCAGCCGTAGGCAGTTCCCGGTCAAAATGCGCCGCTCGGCAGTGTCTCATCAAGCTCTCTTCAGTCGGCAAGCTATGACCGCAGTAAGGGCAGGAGAAGCAGGTACCTGATTCTTGCAAGTGCTGGCTCTCATGCACATTATTATAATGGCGGTAGAAGCTGGAATTGTTGGTCGTCGTGTAGGCGCACTGCTGCCCATTAGGCAAGAGGCCCCCCTCGCAGATGTAGGTTCGACCTTCCATCCGATATTGATAACGTCCCGAGGTTCTTTCTTGCCGGAAACGGGGGCGAGAGGTCTCGTACCAGGGTCTGCCGCAACCCGGGCAGCCGAAAGGCAGGGGAGCCCCGCGGTCGGCCTCCTGGCGCCGGAGCTGGTCGATGCAATCCTGGTGGTAAATCTGCTCACAGTCCGAGCACTTAAACACTTCGAGACGGGCGCGGCCAAGTAGCTCTTCCCCACATAGGCCACACCATTCACGGTTCTGGCTCCTCCGGAGAGTCAAGTAGGCCCGAACCGGCAAATCATCACCGCCTCGCAGTCGTCGTAGGGCGTTCTGTGAAGCCATCTTGTTGGAAGGATACGTGCGGAATTTGGGATAATGCAGAACAGTACGTACGGTTGGGCAATTCCAAGGTCGTTGACGATCTCGAGGGTGGTGGTGATGAGCTTCTAGGAAAGCTCAAGAGGGGGTTTATATACTCCACACCAACGCATGTGTCAGTGGATGCGATCCGCATACTCTCCGTCAAGATCCTTTGACCTGGTCTTATCGGCTTTCTCCATGAGTATCTTCATTCTGAGATAATGAGCGGTCATGATCCTTTCCTTCAGAAGTCCACGGAATATTTCGTATTGCAGGCTTGTAGACAAGGGACTCTTTGTCAATCTCAATCCGAATCAGGGCACTCAATTACGTACGACAATCGAGCAGCAGACATAAAGAACAATCACTTTCTGCATTCTCATTGTTGTTGCGAAGAGGTGAGGCCACCAGTCAAGACGCCGCCTCGGGGAATCTCTTTGCCTACCTACCAGTTTATAGTGAGCCGATAGACGCGAGACATGAATACTACATCCATGGCCTGGACATCCAGCTGCAGAACACATAAGCATCGATATCATGACGCCCTACCACGAAGGCTTCGAACTCACCGCGCAGGAGCACCGGCCACTCTCCGACTATGGAACCAAGACCCTCCGGGTGCGGGTGGCCCAAGAGCTGCAGGTTGGGATTGGACTTGCCTCCCAGGTGATGTTGGTCCAAGAGATAAGAGACAAGAGTCATGGTCCTCACGGTCATGAGGAGGCGAGTCACGCTAGCGAGGGCCAGCTGGGCCCAAAGATGGTTGCCAAGCTGTTTGATGCGAAATACCTTGACCCTTACGACCACCCCCCCAGCTATGCGAATCGCCAGTATGTGCGGGAAACTTCAGCCTACCGTTATCTGATCCGCCACGGCCTGGGGAAGCATATTCCAAGGTTTTATGGCTCGTGGTCTACGATGATCGCGGACACCCAAGGTCGGCAGCGATCAGTCCAGCTGGTCCTGACCGAGTACATCGAAGGGATCGATATGGCGCACCTGCGGCCGGCGGACTTCTCGACAGAAGAACGCCAGGATCTGATACGGCAGGTGGTAGAAGCCGAGACGCGGTTCTATGCCCTAGACCTGAGCCATGGCGACTTGTTCCCGCGGAATGTCATAGTGACTGAGACGCGGCGGGTTGCAATCATTGACTTCGGGCTGGCCTCGATTGGTCGCTCTGCCTGCGATATCTACGACTTCGAGGACACCGATGATCTGCTAGATGGAAGATACATCAGCCCTATCGTGCGCTGGTGGCGGACCGATCACGCAAACGACGAGTGGGCCTTGTCCGGTTGGATTACCTGGAGCTGGAATCAGTGGCTGGCCGACACTTGGACTAGCGATATTCCCGACATCACGCCGGCCATGCTGAAGTGGCTTCCGGATTCTGAGCGTCAAAAGCCCTTCTTCTATTTTTTGTTCCATGGGTGTGATCGAACAGCGCCCAACTGGTACGTTGCCTATAAAGACCAGACGCCTTTTTAGGTGTTCCTTTTCGGGTAGGTATCATGGGCATACCTCATTTCATTGTCCCGATCCAAAAAGCTGAACACCATTGCTATTAGCAGCCTATAGCAAGTCCAGAAGAAATTTAAAGCCTGCTCTGCAAGAGCGTTTTAGCATGATATTGCATTAATCTACCATCACATTCAAGCTCGGGGGGAAGAACCTTGTTCAAGATGGAAGCCCTCACTCAACCCCATGGGCCCATCCATTTGTCCTACTTGAGTACTGTAAACGAGCTAGGTACTCATAGTAACTGCGGGCCAAGAGGACTTTTACCTTGATCTCTCGACTCCATGCCTGCCAAGCATGATGATCCCCACCGTAAATGGAATGCGGCGTGGGGGTGCCAAGGAACAAGCAGCAGCATTGACCGACATTTCCCCGGATGCAGTCGATCCCTTGACTGGGGACATCCATGCATGTCCCAGAGCACCAAGATAACCAATACATAAATACCCGGCAAGGCACTGCCTCCTTTCCCCGCATCTTCGGCCACCCTCGCTTTCATCATCTTCTCATCATGGTCGGGTCGATCCGTCCTGCCGTGGCCCTGGGCCTGTCGACGCTGTGCGTTTGCGTGTCCGTAGTTCACGCGCAAACCACGTTGAAGTCACCAGGTGTGTCATGCCCCAATCCTTACCTAGTAATGCCCTGAAGATGCCAGCCTCGGAACCTGAGCTGACTAACCAGCCATCGTCCAGCCATCGTCGCGCAGGGCACCACCTTTGCTCTCAATGGCGACCAGCTCTCCTACCGATTTCACGTCAACCACACCACCGGGGATTTAGTCTCCGACCACTTTGGAGGCCTCGTCACGGGTGCAATCCCCTCGCCCCAAGAACCGGCCGTCAATGGGTGGGTGGGAATGCCCGGTCGCATCCGGCGCGAATTCCCCGACCAGGGCCGCGGCGATTTCCGCATTCCCGCTGTGCGCATTCGCCAATCCCCCGGCTATACCGTCACCGATCTGCAGTACACCTCCCACGAGGTGGTCCAGGGCAAACATGCTCTACCGGGGCTGCCGTCGACCTTTGGCAACGCGCAGGAGGCGACCACGCTGGTCGTGCACCTGTACGACAACTATAGCTCCGTCGCGGCGGACTTGTCGTATTCCATCTTTCCCAAATACGACGCCGTGGTGAGGAGTGTCAACATCACCAACCAAGGCCCAGCCAATATCACCGTCGAGGCTCTGGCTAGTCTGAGCGTCGACTTTCCTTATGAAGACCTCGACATGATCAGTCTCCGGGGCGACTGGGCCCGAGAGGCACAGGTCCAGCGAAGGAAGGTCGATTATGGTGTCCAAGGGTGGGTCGCGCATCAGGGTTGGTGGTCATCATACTAAACGGAAGAATGATATCAGGTTCGGGAGTAACACGGGTTCCTCCTCCCATCTGCACAACCCCTTTCTCGCCATTGTCGACCCGTCCACGACCGAATCCCAGGGAGAGGCATGGGGCTTCAACCTCATCTACACCGGCTCGTTCTCGGCGGCAGTTGAAAAGGGCTCCCAGGGCTTTACTCGCGCCTTGCTCGGCTTCAACCCGGACCGGCTCTCCTGGGAGCTGGGTCCGGACGAGACCCTCACCTCCCCCGAGTGCGTTGCCATCTACTCCCAGGACGGTCTCGGAGGCATGTCTCGCAAATTCCACCGACTGTATCGCAACCACCTGATCAAGAGCAAGTTGGCCACGGCGGATCGTCCGATCCTCCTCAATAGCTGGGAAGGCGTTTACTTTGACTACAATCAAACCAGCATCGAGACTCTCGCGGAAGAATCGGCGGCGCTGGGGGTTCACCTCTTTGTCATGGACGACGGCTGGTTTGGCGACAAGTACCCTCGTGTGTCCGACAATGCTGGACTGGGGGATTGGGTGCCCAATCCAGCTCGCTTTCCAGAGGGGTTGTCGCCCGTGGTGCAGGAAATCACCAACCTCACCGTCAACGGGACCGACTCGAAACTACGCTTTGGCATCTGGGTCGAGCCCGAGATGGTCAATCCCAACTCCACGCTCTACCACGAACACCCCGACTGGGTTCTACACGCTGGGCCTTACCCCCGAACGGAACGGCGCAACCAACTCGTCCTCAACTTGGCCCTGCCGGAGGTGCAGGACTTTATCATCGACTTTATGACCAATTTGTTGCAGATTGGCGGCATCTCCTACATCAAATGGGACAACAACCGCGGTTTTCATGAGACTCCCTCTCCATCCAACGACCATAAATACATGCTCGGCTTGTATCGCGTCTTCGATATCCTCACCAACCGCTTTCCCGACGTTCTCTGGGAAGGATGCGCCTCGGGCGGCGGTCGCTTCGACGCCGGTATGCTGCAGTACTTCCCCCAGATCTGGACCTCCGACAATACCGACGGCGTGGACCGCATCACCATCCAATTTGGCACCTCGCTGGCCTACCCGCCATCGGCAATGGGCGCACATCTCTCTGCCGTTCCCAATGCCCAGACGGGCCGGACGGTCCCTTTCACCTTTCGCGCGCACGTTGCCATGATGGGTGGTTCCTTCGGTCTGGAACTCGATCCAGCAACCGTGCAGGATGATGCCACGGTTCCGGAGCTGCTCGCGTTGGCCCAAAAGGTCAACCCCTTGGTTCTGACGGGGGACCTGTACCGCCTGCGACTACCAGAGGACTCGCAGTGGCCTGCTGCACTGTTTGTCTCGGAGGACGGTGCTCAAGCTGCATTGTTTTACTTTCAGCTCAGGCCAAATGTCAATCATGCGGCGCCGTGGGTGAGGCTGCAGGGACTGGACCCGGCGGCAGAGTATACGGTGGATGGGAACGAGAGGTATTCGGGGGCCACGTTGATGAATATGGGGTTGCAATTTACTTTCGAGACGGAGTACGGTAGTCAGGTAGTGTTCTTGGAGAAGCAATGAGGGTTGCTGGCATGATGAGATCATTACACTCTACTAGTCTTAACGATTGCTGTCTTTTGTCTATGGACCTTCCCAGCCAGTATTGCAGTATGGCGAATGGTTTGCTTGAAGGCTGACAAGATATTGTTCCATGTGGGTCATGCACGCGCTCTAGATCATAAGCAAAAATGTGTTTCAGTCACTTCGGCTGACCAGATACGGCCAGGCGTCGCACCAGGTAGTGAATACGAGGTATACTCATAGCATACATGTGGGATGGGGTCCTTTAGAGCTCTTTAGGGTCATTCCAAGTCAACCACCTTGCTCCTATCCGGCCGGGACCACTTTCTATGTACAGTACTCAAGGCACTACATAGAAGTCTTCCGTGCAACTCAGTTTCGCTGTCGACACTCCGGTTTCTCATTCCTAAAGGGGGCCCTGCCCAGGAGGTCCCGCATCATCGCCTGGGTCATCGGGCTGGTCCTCGTCGCGGCCAGATCGGATAAGCTTCTCATACTCGGTGATCGTCATGGTATACTGCTTATCGATCAGGTCTGCACAGACTTCAATCAATTTTCCATCCCCGAACCCGACGATCCCTCGCAGAGATTCCGCCAGTCCGTGGCACCGAATCCGCATCCAAGTCAAGAAGTCCTGCATTTCGTGGCAAAGTTGAGCTGCGCATAGTCCCTCTTTCTGTGCTCGTTCATCAGTCCCGTTCCACGTCCTCACCCGCGCGCGCGAAGGCATCAGCCTACCTCATTCGAAATGACCTTGAGCAAGTGGCCAAACACTGGCTTCATGGGCAGGGCATTCTTGGTCAGCTTGGTGCTGCGGATGGGGTCCAGAACCTCCAGGGCGTCTGCCTCAGCCGTGGCCTGGGTCACGAAGTTCTCGATGTCCTGGGTCAATTGCCGGATGGTCTGTAGGGTCTCGGGCGTGATTTGCGACATTCCGAGGGTGCGGTCAAGCTCTATGCCAGCGATTCCAAGTCTCTGCAACGTCTTGACGAGGGGGAGGAATCCTCCGCTGGGTGGAACCCCATCATCTGAGTCGGGGTCGCTTGGTTCGCCCGGCAAAGCGAGAACGGAGCTGAACAAGGTAGACACCAAAATCAAGAGAGTGAGGATCAGATGCTTCATGAGCATTTTGATGGCGGCCCAGACTTAGGTCGTGTAGAAGAGCCATGATAAGGACAAGAAATTTCCTTCGATCCGGCCGTGATGCATTATATATAGTGGTCTTCGGACGGGCTTACCCAATCTATGGACATCAATCTGTCGGTCCGGAGTTTCCCATGAGGGCCACATGGAACACAAAGACCCTGGCTCTCGATTACCGATGTGATTTGAACGGGACATGTGTCACTACCGACGGGTAGCCCCTCGAGCGGAGACACGTTGTGCTGATCTTATACACGGCTTGCTGCAGTACTCTGGTGGCACACGCGGTACGGATATAGGATCATTTCTATCGCACTATCTCAAGCATGATACACCCATCGTTTAAGGGAGTTCTCATCGAGGATTCAAACCCATTCAACAAAATCATGGCTTCAGCGAAAAGGATTCGGGGTCTCCCCCCAGGGACCCACGCCCGGTCCTTTAAAGAGCCTGCCAGCTTTCCATACATGGGTGATCACTTGATTGTCCTGCAAGGTTCGGATGTCATCCAGGGGATTTTCTTCCAGTGCAATGACATCTGCTTCGTACCCTTCCTTCAGCTGGCCCGTCAAGGGAGCCTGTGGACCGACGGACAGCGGGGCATTGGCCGTGGCAGCCTTGATGGCTTGGAGGGGCGTCATGCCTGCCTTCTCGACGGCCAGCTGTAGCTCCAACGCCGTGGGTCCCCCAGGGGCAGTGTCGGTTCCCAGGGCAATGGTGACACCGGCCTTGACCGCTCCTTGGTAGGCTTTCAAATGCGAGTCGGCCAGGGCTCGCAATTTTCGCCACGACTCTTTGGGTAGTCCCTCTCCATGGTTGGCCAGGGCCACCTCAGTCACCGTCCGGGTGGCCACGTACAAGACGCGTTTCTCTTTCATCAACTCAAAGACCTCCTCGTCCGCCTCGGACACATGCTCCAGACTCTTGCAGCCCGCGTGAATGGCCGCCAGAATGCCGGCTTTCCCATGCACATGGGCGGAGACGATGCGGTCCTGGCGGGCGGCTTCCTCCACCATGACTTTCAGCTCCTCGGGGGAGAATTGCGCGCATTTGGGGTTGTCGTCCCGGGACATGACCCCGCCAGAGGCCATTACTTTGATCACCTTCGCCCCCCGACGGAGCTGCAGCCGCACAGCGCGTCGAGCCTCCTCGACCCCGTCCACGATGCACACAGGTCCTGCCCCCCAGTGGCCGGGGCGCGGACTCTGTGCCCCGAAATTTCCCAGCACCTCCCCAGCGGGCAGGCCGAAAATATCCCCATGGCCGGCCGTCTGGCTGATCGCTGCCCCAGCCCCATAGACGTTGGGCCCGACGATCGAGTCATCCTCAATCGCCCGGGCGACCTCGCACCCATACCCGGCCATATCGCGGTAGGAGGTATAGCCACTCTGCAGGGCTTCCCAGCAGCCCCGAGCCAGTCGGGCACCGGAGGAGGCCGGGTGAGTGGCGAGAAACGCCGTATAGTCATTGAAGTATTGGTCCTCCCCCCCAAAGTGCATGTGGCAGTCCCACAGACCGGGCATTAGGGCGACTACCTTGTGGCTCGTGTGCGGTCCGCGCAGATATCTCTTGGGGATGTCGGCTCGGCGGCCTACAAAAGCAATGATCTTGTCACTGATGACCAAGGCCGCATCTTCCAGAGGATTTCCGTCTCCAGGGATCAGGAGATTGGCGTTCACGATGGTGACTCGAGGCTGATCGATGGCTCCTGCTCCTGCTTCTGCTTCGGGAGACCGCCGATGGACGTTCATGGAGATTGCAGTCGGTCGCATTGTATAGGCTGAAGCCAGCGCCGCTGAGCCAGTGAGTCGCCGAACCATTTTCACCGATGCGACTTGGACAGCTCATCCATATGGGGTTGACAAACTCCTGGGAGGAGGAGGAGGCAGCATTTGGGGGGTTGTCCTGGCTCCGGTCAGCACCACGTCACGTGATCGCGTCTCCGGACTGCCGTCGGGGGTCCGGAGACCCTCTCCCAGGGTGATTCTCGCCAAGATAAAATGACAAATCAGTAATAGTTGACTAACTAGCTACTATAGACTGGCAGGGATGCAGTCTGGAGAACGTGGGGCGTAAACTGTGGTATGCATCGTTCCGGGGGGGGGGGGCTGCTATTCCCCACCCTAGCACTGAGGAACTGCTCTTGTGACCGGGCGGAAATACATGTTCGCACTTTAGAAGCCTCGGTTCACAGACGCAGGAGATATTTGACATACGTGCTCAACTTACAACAAAAGACAAGACATCCCCTACAGTTTCGCCCTCTCCTGGGGATTCAATTCACGACGAACAGGTCCGCCTCGACTGCCGTCTCCCAAGAAGACATCATCACGTGTGGCGTAATCGGTTCGAAATCTCCATTTCTGCGCCAGATCCTTCGGCAACCCCTTCCTCAACGCCAGCGACAGGTACTCGCCCAGGACGGGGAGGAACTTGAATCCACTAGTGGAGATGGTCAGCCTAAACCTAATTCCCCAATGATGTTCGTGCTTGAATAGCCCTGAACTTACTGTCCACTGCCCGCTCCCCCAATAAACAGATTCTTGTAGTCGGGGTGGTAGTCCATGATGAAGTCCCCGGTGGGCGTATCGGTGTACCAACACAGGGCCAGCTTCTCGAAGGGTCGATCGGCCAGCTCGGGGAGAATCTCGCGCAATCCGTCGCGCAACCGGACCTCCCCATCAGCGGGCACGAAGTTGCGGCGCTCGCGGGGCGGAATCAGGGGGGGCGCCGAGACATTCGCCTGGTTGGAAAGGACTTCCTCCTGGCCCGGCGTGCGGGTGTAGCCCCATCCGTGGACGGCGAATTTGAGGATGCCCGTCTCCTCATGAGGGGGGAAATTGAACCAACCCGTGGAGAAGTTGGCATACATGGGGAGGTCCTTGTACTTGGCCAGTTCCTCCGGGGTCAGGCGCAGATAGGCGACGACCTGTCCGGTGGTCAGGGTGGAATTATACATGGGGACCAGGCTCGAGGCCCAGGCCCCGGCCGTGAGGAGGAAGCAGTCGCCCTCGATGGGACTGCCGACCAGCGTCCGCACGGCCTTGATCTCGTGAGCGGCATCGGTCTCCAGGCCGACCACCGTGCCTCTGCGACCGCACACAAATGAGACTCCCAGCTCGAGACAGTCGTCCCGAATCTGCGTGATGGCCTTGTTGGCATCGGCCCAGCCGGCCTGGGTGTTGAGATAGCCATTGAACGGGGGAGCGGCCAACGCGCCACTGAGGACGGGGTGGATCTGCTTGATGGCGTGGACATCGTCGAGCCGGGTGAAGGGCAACTGCCGGCGGGTTAGGGCTGCGGTGGTGCTGGCAATCCAGGCCTGGCCGTGGGCACTGGTGTTGCCCGTCAGGATGAAGGGGGCGGGATAGAAGATGCCCTGGTACCGGGGCTTGGTCCACTCCAGATAGGCCTCATGGGAGATGCGCAGATAGTCATCGTCCGCATAGTCGAAGCGGATCATGCGTGAGATGTCGGAGCTGGAGCCATCGGCCACGGGGGGCAGCGAGCGATCCAGCACCAGCACCTGGCGATATCCCTCCAACGCCAGTTGACGGGCGGCCGCCAGACCAAACACGCCCGCCCCTACGATGACAATGCGACTGTCTTTGTTGTTCATGGTGGTGATGATGGTGGTGCAAGATTGGGGAGGAGAATTACCAGACGTTATCTCATTGATGTCAGACTTTTTTTTTTTGATTTTTCATTTTTCCCTCCCCCACATTCTGAGGGGAATTCCCCCATGGTTCCCTCCCGACTGGTTCTGATTCCCCCATCGGCTGTTGTGTTGCCCCGTTGCCCCACCCGCTTTTGCCGACCGACCGATCGATCCGCCTCCATAAGAACGGGAGGACTGCATCGATATCTACCAATATTCAAATTCGATGGAACGGAGTATATAGTGAATATAGTAAGTAAAATACCTAGTACTTCAATGTCGCCAGGGTCGTGGCCCCCATCAAATTGGCTTAGTGCAGCGTTCAACACTTTCGTGGCCTCGTCAGCAGTGAGCACTTCTCCCGACGAGGGGCCGGGTCCGATGTCGGATTGAAGTGGGAATTGTGAAGTGATGGAAGGATGTAGTGGTCAGGTGAGGTAGTCCGCCAGTTGCCCTAACAATAGGGAATAAACATGAATAAAATCTACAGTGTATCATGGGTACATTCTGATGCATTCTTTTGTGAATGCAAGTTGTACGGAGCGGGGTGTCGCGTGCTAACTTATGCTTCAACTTGCATCAATCTGTGCTTAGGTAGTATACATAACTTAACTTACATTTGAGAGAACTTGTGCAATTGTTACTGGACTCGACCGACACGTCTGCCAAAGGCCCACTGGCAAAGAGTTCTTCAACATCGGCTTGAGTAGCTTGGACTTTGTGGCAATTGATACTACCGTGTTAAGAGGCAAAATGAGATTCAGCTATGGAACCAGCGCATGCCCCTCCATGACTACCTGATTCATGCTAGCAGCGGATTATGTGGGGTTGAATGGTACCATGTCCTAGTACGAGCAACTGCCCTCCTGCTCCTCCGACCAGGGCTGTTGCCACTGAGGCACACTTCCTTCTTCCCAGCCCCCAGTCGGCCAAGATTTGACGGAGGAGGTCTTGGAGTGACCCTGAGTGGCGAGAGTGGTCCGTTGACCGGCGGCGGTAGCCCAGCTGGGAGGCTGGCTAGTGAAACTGGAAGAGGCCACCTTGGCCTCTGTGGCGACAGGAGCAACGGAACTGACCACGGCCGTGTGAGCAACGCTGGTCTCTGCAGCTGCAGCTGCAGCTGCGGTGGTCTCCACAAAGACAGCAGCCGCACTGGAAGTAGCAGCAGCCGCGGCTTGAGTAGTAGAGACACTGGCAACCGTGCTAGAAGCAGCAACAGCACTCGACGAGCTGCTGGAGCTGGAGCTGGAGCTGCCGCTAGGAGACATGCAGGCAAAGCTGATCTGCTTGGTGAACTTGGAAGAGTCGGCCTCATACACCACCACAGACAGATCCCAGTCCATGCTCACATACGGCCAGCAAATGCGACCGTCGGACATGGTCACCATGTCACCCGCAATGTAGACATCGGTGCTGGAGAAAGCATCCCCCACTTTCTGCCCACTCGCATCCACCTGCTGGAAGTAGGTGCCGGCGAATTTGCCCTGGCAGCCCATGGCAATGTAGTCACAGCTCGGATCGGAAATTTCCTCCCAGGTGATCAGGGCCGAGCTGTTCCCGAAAGTGGCGGTATGGGCGTTGGAGCAGTCGTTGGAGCCCGAGGTGACCCAGGTCACTTGGCTGTCCCCATCCTCGGCGCCCACAGTTGAGGTCGCCTGGGCGCCCACCTTGGTGTACTTGTCAGAGAAGAGCGCCAAGGCGACGTTGCGGGGGTTGGTGCGGTTGTTGACGTGGGTGTATCCATCGCCCATCCAGCTGTTCTCCGTCACATCGATCGCACCCCGCGACACCCAGGTGAAGATGTAGCGGCTGCTGTCGGCAAAGCGCGCCAGGCCGCTGTAGCTGCCGGACATCCCGCCCATGGGCTCGCCCGAGGCCCCGTTGGTGGTGTTTTCGTTGGAGATCTTGACCCCGTTGTTGGTCATGCCCTGAGTCTGGGTGTTCAGCCAGATGGCACCCTGGTCCTCCGCACAGATACTGGCGAAGGGAGGCTCGTCGGCCGCCTCAAAGGCAATGCCGGTGTTGTGACTGCAGCCCCAGGCGCTGGAGGCCCCACTGATGTCCAACAAAGTTCCGTTGGTGGCCACGTACTCGATGCTGTCGCCGTAGTGGCCCTCGGCCCAGCCGGAGTAGTCACTGACCACAAAGTAGGCCCCGTACATCCCCGCCTCTTCCGAGTAGACCAGGTCGCCGTTCATATCCACCGCCTCGGCCAGACCATCGGAGGCGTGCACGTCGGGGCCACCGAGCCAGGTCTTCCAGGTCTGCTTGCCATTCGTGTAACGGTGCAAGACCGGGACGGGGGTGTCGCTGGGAGGCGCATTGGTGGTGCCAGAGGGCATCACCTCGTTGGTCAACAGAGCGAAGCCGTCATCGTGGGCAACGAGGCCACCGGCTACCGTGCGTATTAGCTTGCTTGTATTTTATGTATATCCGCCAGACCCCAGGCTCCAGATTGGCTTACCTTCCTTACCACCACTGACCGTCACGGAAGTGCCCGTGGCCTTGAAAGTGGTAGGGTCCAGCTCGGTGACATGGACGTCGGTTCCGCTCGAATCGAGGTAGGCCAAATAGGCCGTCTTGCCGTTGGGAGAAACCGCAAAAGGAGTCCGACGGTGATGCGCCAAGCTAGTCCAGTAGGCGGCTTCGATCGGGTTGAAGGAGTTGTCGAGTGCCAGCACATCGACGTGAGTCTCGAGGTTGGATGCGGTCAAGCCGGCAGAGGCGCCCAGCGCCGCAGAAAGCAAAGAAAGAGTGAAAAGCCCACGCATGATGGAGGGCGGTAGTTGGTGAAGCTGCTGTCTGCAAAGGGAAGGGACAGCGGTCTCACCCTGTGGGATCCTAGGCTAGATATACTTGCGGGCAACTGTGCTATCCCTGAACCCACCCCCAGCCGGGTGACCCTGGAGGGGTGCAATGCCGAGTGTGGTGTCAGGGTCTGTCGGAGATTGGCATTGATGGCTCAGGGTGGTTGATGCCTGATATTCTGGTCGTTCATTGGCTCTGGTGGAGTAAATTGACTTGGGTGGAGTCTTGGTTGAGACCTTAAATGGGTATCAATGGGTCTAAATGGGTATAAGAGGGGGAAATGAGGTTTCATGTTAATTCTGCAGCCCGGCCTCGGCCCAGCCCTAAACCAAGACATACTCTCTAACACACCATCCTGTGTGATGGGGAATCAGTCATTCGAACTAGGATAGGTGGTCCCTCGAATCTGCTTCAACAGGCCCCTAGTCTAAATGATTTAGGAGTGCTCATGGGGACTCTCCTGAAGCTGTCACGCAGGACACTCAAGCGCCGTGTGGCCGCGATGAAACACCCGCCGACTACAACTGAGACACGGCGATTCATGGCATTTCTCGGCGCCTCTGCTTTTGTTTTTCTTCTTTCTTTTTCCTTTTTCCCCTCTTTTCTCTTTTATCCCCTTCATTCCTTGTCGTCCTGCTCGCCCGCTATACACTGGCTTGGTCAGATTGAATTCAGAGCTTAAGGTTAAGGTTGCTGCGGATCGGCATGAGATCAGCAAGACGTGGCAACTTACCCATACTTCCTGGGCGTACTGTACCATATGTACCGTAGTACTACCCTCATTTCTGATGTGACACTTGAACCTCAACCCAATGGCAGAACAGTCAATACCACCCGCTGCTCTTACTGGGACACTAGCCATGAGGAGAGCATTGAACACGGGGACAGCCCGATCTTTGCAGGCATGTGTGCCTTTGTGCCTTTGTGCCTGATCAGGCCGCAGCATGCTCGGCGTTGTTGATGCCTGAGGCGACAATGGTTCTCGGGAAGATCCGACTTGGCAATGGCGATCGGTGTAACCAGCGAAACGCATCGAAACCATCAATCTCGATTCACTTCCATCCTCAAAACTGTGAGTATGTTTGGGATAAAATTCATGATCAAAAGCCCATTGAGGCAGTGGAAGTGACCGGACTGGTTCCTAAGAAGGTTCTGCAAAGTTCCCCTCCGCTTCGCCTCCCACCAACGGCCAACCTCGGTCGTGCTCCACCCGGAAAAAGTCACTCCAGGCGAGGATGACGCGGCAGGCAACAAAGTTTTATCCTCTCGACGAAAGTCGACAAAGGCTCGGCCACATGGCCCCGAGTCAGTCAGGTCAGGCACGAGTACTAGAGTACTAGAGTACTAGACTAGGCTGGCCAAGCTTTTTCCGACTGCTTCCGACGACGTCACTCCCTCCATTTTTTCCATTATATCCCGTCGATGCCCACCTTGGCAAAAGTATCTTGACGCGACACATACCATGCTCACAATGAGGCGCTTGTTTCTGCCCGTGCTGCAGGCGTTCACGCTCCTGGTCAGCGCCAAATCGATCACTTCCAACCGAACCACGGTTAGCAGCACCTCATCGGCCTCGACTGGCTCGGACATTCTCGTGGTGGTTACCTCGGCCTCGGCGGTGGTGCCCACTGGCAGTTATCTCAGCTACACCACCACTATCACACTGGCCCAGAATGGATCGCTGTCGACGACTGCAGTTGCCAGTACGGTGACCAACTCCACGATCAGCAATGGCACCGCGACAGCAACAGGCACGACTAGTACGACCGACACAGCAGTTCAGCTCAGCGGCACGCGGGTCATGACCAGCAGCAGCAGCAGCACCGCCACGGTCACCACGGCTGCCAACTCACAGCCCTGCAATGGATACGCCGAATTCTGCGAAAGGAAATACTCCAATATCACGATGGTGACCGCTCACAACAGTCCCTTTGTGAAGAAAAACAATGTCGCCGCCAATCAGGCATACCCGGTCCGCACTCAGCTCGAGGACGGCGTACGCATGGGTCAGTTCCTCGATCCTCGTTGCACACCACGCCTTCGCTCACTGTCAGGCAGTCTCCTTTGAAGCACATTACTATCAGGATGACATCTACCTTTGTCATACCTCGTGCGAATTGCTGAACATGGGCACCCTGGAGAGCTACCTCACCAACGTCACCGACTGGGTCAAAGAGAATCCCTATGACGTGGTGACGGTGTTGATTGTCAACTCCGACTACGTGGATCCCTCCAACTTCACGGCTCCCATCCAGAATTCCGGCTTGATCGACTACGTTTACGAGCCGTGGAAAATCCCGATGAATGTCAGCGACTGGCCGACCCTGTCCGAAATGATTCTGGCCGAGAAGCGCGTGGTCGTGTTCATGGACTATCAGGCCGATCAGAGCTCGATCCCCTACATCCTCGACGAGTTCAGCCAGATGTGGGAGACCCCCTTTTCTCCTCTCAACGCTTCATTCCCTTGCACGGTGCAGCGACCACCGGGGATCACCGCGGCGGAGGCCGAGGAGCGGATGTACATGATCAACCACAACCTCGACATTGAAGTGATGCTGGAGGGAATTGAGATTCTGATCCCAGATACCGCGCAGCTGAACACCACCAATGCTGTATCTGGGTTCGGCAGTCTGGGGCTCATGGCCAACAATTGCCGGGGTAAGTTTGGGACTCGAATCATCCTGCGGTGCACTCATGATAACACTGACCTGGATATGTATTGTGGCAGCCACATGGGATCGTCCCCCCAACTTTCTCCTAGTCGATTACTACAATGATGGCAACTTTCCTGGATCGGTCTTCGAGGTTGCAGCCCAGATGAACAATGTCACGTATAATGGCAAGTGCTGTGGAGCTACGAGTGCGGCTGCGCACCGGGTCAGGGCTGCAGGTGTAGGGATTTTAGTGCTGATGTTCTGGGCCGGAGTGGCCTTTGTATGAGATTTGCTACAATAATCAACTTGGTTAACTTTTGAACACGAGAGAGATTAAAATTAGTAGCTGATCCGCTTACACCTTCCCCGTTCATCCTTCAGTATCCTTGTCAGAAACGAGGGAATGAATGTGCTGCCGGCAACGTCCGACTAAACCCCAACCTCTCTCCCCCATGGCTCGAGTTCGCTCATCCAGCCACCGTTCTGCCTTGGTACACACTAACTCCCAGATATATCTCAAATCTTGACATCGTCCCTGCAGGTATTCAATGGCTAGAACTGTGGCAAGAAGCGAACCGTCGTCACAGTTTAGAAACGTTTGACTCGGCTGAATGCCGGCCTGCTGCCACCAACGCATAAGCTGCCTACGCATCATCGATTCGTCCAGCTCCAATACCTCGAAAAGCTCTGGTGACCATTGCCAGCTTCCGTCAAAGATCTGCAAGTCAATGACGCAATATATCCGTCGACTTGATGGGCTGGGGACAGTCGCAGATTGGGGCACTGGCACGAGGGGACTGCCACCGCCTCGTAGGGTGGGTATCTCGCCACCTCTCGCACCTGCTGGCCCACCCCCTCTTGTGCCACCTCGTACACCACCTCTGGCACCACCCCTCAGAATCCTCGGTGAACCACCTCTCCAAGCTCTCGACATAGCATAACACTTCCTCGGGGAACCAGGCAAGACATGTCCCATCAAAGAGACTGGACCCGTGTCCGGTTGGTGTGGGAGAATCACCACGGCAGTTGAACCAGATGACGAGCATTCTCCTGACAGAAGAGCATTTTCATCGACTGCCACGAACGACGTGTGGTGGCCAGAGAGCTGGTACTGGAGACCCAGACGTTTACATTCCTGAATAGCTAGCCTTGACTGGGTCACAGAATTGTAGAGCTGATCATGCTTGTCCTTGGCACGGGCTACCCATCCGCCAGACTCTTCCAGGTCGGTGATTATCTTGCGGGCTGCAAGCTGGTGAATGGTCTCGCCACAACCCACGTCTTCCACGGCAATGTCAAGTGTCAGTGGGCCATGTTTGGAGGAAGCACGAATAGTCAGCGAGCGTGGAGCTCGAGCCGATGTGAGAAGAAGGTAGACCGTGGTGCGAATGAACGGATAGAGGGTTGGCAGGTGCTGTGGAGCTTGAATGATACTCGGAGGCTGCACAACTGGAGGCTCGCTCGATGTGATAGCAGTGTCAAATCCCCTCATTTCGGGGTCGAAGAGCAGGATAGGTCTCCGAGGGGAAGGTTCTGGGGTGGTGGTGGTGGTGTCTGGCTCCTGCACTAGCTCCTGCTCTTCATGATCAACCACCTCGAAACCGTCATTCGGCTCGTCGTCGTTGACAGTCAGCGAATAATCATGAATGTGTGGACTCAGAGCCCCTTTGAGCATACGCACAACGGTGCAGTCCAGCTCCTCATGAAGCGTAACCGACTGGGCAATCCCATCACCAGCACGTGCAATACCGTTCACAAGGGCATGAGAAGCAGAGGAACCGATGCCCAAAGCAAAGAAGCGAGCTGTTTGGTTAGCAGCAGTAGCACGGATGAAGTCGAATAGCTCTTGCTGTTGGTGAATTTGTCCATCGGTGAGAATCAGAACCTCCAGTTCCCGTCCCTTCAGACGACGCTTCACAACTGCTTGTACAGCAGCCGTCATCTCCGTGCATCCCATGTCCGCATCCAGGCAATCCACCAGGGTCAATGCTTTCTGCAGACCGGGGCCATCGTAGGCCCGACTGCGAGCCCAGAGAAACTGGTGCTGGGTCCCGAAAGAGCAGATGTTGAGATAGGTGCCCACGGGCACCGACTTCAGAAAGACCCGGAGAGCAGACTTTAAGGTTGAGATCTTGTCCCGCATACTGCCACTACGGTCAATCAGGAAAACCACTTCCGGGTCGGACGCAGGGATGTGAAACCGGGGTACAAGGGTAGCCATGATGGCACGCTGGTTGGGGGCGGTAGGATGACATTCGATCAAAGCGCGAGGAACATCTGTCTTATCGGCTTTGATCACCAGGACAAAGTCTCGCTCCAATATATGGCTTTCACTGGCGACATGCAGCGTTGCGAAGGCACAGCTCTTTGCGAATTCGGTACATTCATCGGGGGTGGATGAAGTCCGGCCCAGTCTGACACGGATGGGATGGCTGGGTGACTGAACCATCCGAATTGCACTTTCATTCTCCATGACAACGTCTACAACTATTTCGAGGCCTTTCTTGTCTGTTGGGTTGATCAGAGTAGACACGACCTGATCCACCCTATACCCATAGCGAGGTGCAATGCCATTTGGCAAGGTGTATCGAATGCCCTCGGTTTGCGCGTCGGTCTTCAGCTCCCCCACAGCAGTGATGCTCACTGTGATGGTCTGCCGAGGAGGGACATTGCCCAGCCACAGTAGAAAGATGTCCGAGTCTTGACTGGACTGGTCAAGCACCCCAGCCGAGGCGCCACGCAAGACGGCTGTGTGGTAGTCTTGGCTGGCTTGCTCTTTGGTCTTGACCTCGCTGCGCATGACTCGATCGCCCACCTGGCATCGAAATCCGACGACACTAACCCCGTCGAAGAGTGGGAACCGATAGCAGACCTCGTGAAGCAGCCTAGGTCCCGAGTTTTTGAATGTTTGGGTCAGAGTTGTGCGCGAGCTGGTGCCTCGTAGGAATGCGTGGGCTTGAAGGCCAACCTGTGGGATATACCCCCAGGCGTAAGTATCGCGCTCAAAATAGCAACAACCGCAGATTTTATTCATTGCGCTATAGTGTATCCAAGCAGCTGAGCTGTTGACGAAGCTTGTGCTGGATTAACTAGTTTGGTATTATGGACGTGGTTCGCGTGGGCGTCTTCCGTTTATGTATAAATATTGCCTGATAGGGGGAGTTACTGACTCATTCAGAGGCCACATCTGTCCCCTTGGTTTGCGGGTGATGGTAAACATCACAGGACTCGCATTCCATGGTAAATGCTTTGCTACCCAAGGTAGCTGACACCGGAACACGCCTCCGATCACGGTCATTGTGTCGTGTCCAGCGGGCTGAGTGACTCATGCACAAAACCTTACTAGCCTCAGATGATCAGAAAACAACAATCCGCCGCTCTGGACCGGGCGAATTGAATCCAGGTCACATCGGGACTCAACTTTGTTTCCCAGTATGTCTTCAAGAAGGCCAGCACGCGGTCGCGGTCCAGCCGGCCACTGATCTGCATCACGGCCAGCATCGCACGTTCCACCGTCGCCTGTTTGGCAGGACATTCTCTGCACTCCGTGCCAGCGATGAAAAGTGGCCAGACCAGATCCTGGGCAAACGACGCGCTGTGTTTCAGACAAGAAACGTGGTCCAGCACTGCGTCACGCGATAGGAAAATGCACGGTTCTTCGGCGGAACTATCCCCTAGGACCCGGTGACTATATATCAAGCACGCATGGTAGTACATGGAGGAGAGATGGTCGAAATCTCGCTGTGCGTCAGCCGACCGAAATTGGATACGCTGGCTGAGCAGCAAGGTCCTGGATTTCGCCGCATCGATCTCGTCCATGATACCCTCCAGTGTGGGCAGGATAGCGTCGGGGTTGCCAGCGTGCTTCTCCCGCTCAGCACGAGTGACCGTCTGCATGACTTGAACAAAGTCGCTGAATACGGTTAACGTATCGTGGGTTTGAATTGTTTTCGAGGTTTCCTCCAAAGAGTCGAAAGTCGTCAGCCCCATGAACACTGAAGAATAGTAATACTCATAGAGCAGAAAGACATCCACTTGGTCTTCCACATTGCGACGAGCGACGGCCTGGGACATCCATTGGATGACCGCGCGCGCCCCTTGAATGTGTACTCGCCAACGCGCATCTTCTGCCGTCAGCAGCTCCACGTTGTACAGAAGCAGAATTGCGGCGAGAATACATCGTACTTGATGGGTATGCCCGGGCGACCCCGAGCCTTCTCGTGGCAGCATGTCCAGCTGCTGTCCGAGCAGCGACAGGGTCTTGCTTTTATAGTCCAACGAAGCAGCCCGCAGGCGGCGCAGGCGGTGCCCGGCCTCATAGCGAAGGATCAAGTCTTCCGAGGCCATTGCGAGAATAGAGTAGAGGACCACCGGAGACGAATGCGTCAATTGCATGACGAGGTTTCGCCAGGGGTTGTCGGGCCCATCCACCCATGCAAGCCTTGTCGCAACATGCTGGTCAAAATGAGCTAGCAAGTGGGACAAGAGGGCCTCTGCCGGACTCTCTGGTTGAATGTAGATTTCCGATCCCGTCAGCTCCGCATTCTGCAGCTGAGAGTGATGCGGAGTGCGACATTCCCTGCGCTCTTCTTCCTCGTTCTCATTCTTCTTAGGCACGGGAAGTGCCTGGCCGCTTAGTTTGCCTCGACTGGCCACCCCTTGGACCCATTTGAACACTGGCCCATAGCCTGGACAGTCATAATTACGCGAGATGCATTTCCGGCACTTGGGCAAACTCCGGTCACATTGGATCCGTCGCGACTTGCACCTGGAACAGTCTGGAGGTCCGCCCTTTTGTGGTTAGTGTGGCTGTAGGGGAAGATGCCAGCTGCGGGAGACGACTGACCTTTGTCGGACGCAGTGCTTGGGGGTAAATGACTAAAGACGCCTAGCATCAGGCGGGATGCAGGAGATGGAATTCGATCAATCTGAGGGATATCTAGCTAGTTAGTCGGTCGGCTGTAAAATGCCAGGTTGACGTCAAGGTTGGACGCTCAAATTTTTGCTGGGTCATGTGATCCACACGTGATCGGGCGGGGTTATTGTATATTCTGTCTATTTTGTATATCTCGTGGTCCCAGCAACAATACTCCACTCGGCGAATAAGAGGTGATAAATGTGGTGAATGCTATCAATGTCATAAGTTAAAGATAGCTAACCAAAACTTCTGACAAGGTCCAGTGCATGAGCATTGCCTATCCCACTACCGCCGTCTGGGTGATCCCGTTCAACAAGTAGCCCTGTTCCTCCCACCCTTGCAGCGCCATCCCATACAATCGACTTTGTTCATCTCGTGAAGATGCCCCGTGAGTCTTGCCACGGCGGACCCGCGAGCTGTCACACTCCACCAGCGAGATTTCGTCATCCTCCGGAGCGGCGGTCATCTCATACGTGCGATACTCGGTGTTGGCCCAGCCCGTCCCTTCGTACACACAACTGTCTTCCCAATCCTCGGTCAGGAAGTGTAAGAAGGCCCCATGGGTGACTACCACCACCTCCTTTTCTGGCCTTTCTGGCCTCTCATAGAGCCACCGCCGGGCGGCACGAGCCCGCTCCTGAATCGCTTCTCTGGTGGGCTTGTATCGTCCGTCCTAGACATGATAGGCATCCCAAAGTCAGCCCCAACGGGTCTCTCTGGCACCCAGCGGGTGTACTGTACTGCTGTTCTACTCACCTTGCTCGTCCACCCGTCCTCCACATGGGTCCAGTCTATGTGAACGCCTAACTCCTCCGTTTTCGCTTGAAGTGCGGTCACTTCACTTCCAATATCGCAGGGGAAGCTGCTGATCTCCTGGAGATCCGGCAGTGCCACCAACCTGGAGTCCGGGAGACGATCAAACAGTGGTTGGAAGCTCTCCACTGCAGTCGCGATGGCACGATGCATGGGCGACGATACGACAAGTTCAACGCTGGGATGCGAGGGAAAATGCTCTCTGAGCTTGGAGCACTGCTCCCTGCCCTTCTCGGTCAGAGGCGGGTCCTCGAGAGACCAGTAGACCATGCCGAGATTATGCAAGCCCTAGAGTTGATTGTCGGTCAAGTCAGGAATGGGGGAAGCCGATGGCCATGAATCGCACCTCTGCGTGGCGGACCAAATGGAGTCTGGGAGCCATGGCCAAGTGTGGAAACCCCTGATGGTGGAATTGCCTTCCAAATCGAGCTGTAAAGATAGACGAACCGACCCGTGACAGAGAGCAGGCTGGCGGATCTGGGGGAATGGAGAGGGAGACTCAACGAGAACTGAGTTCCAAGGGAAGAGCAGGGCAGGGCAGGGCAATGCTTCTGTTATGGAGAGGGGAAGGGGCGCTGGCGGCCTGAAGAAGCGGGCGACATTCAGGCATCTACGGTGGAGCTGCAAACGATGCAAAAGCTTATTTTTACAGCTTGGCTGCCCTTTCGGGCTTAGTCTGGCTGCCACCCACTATAACCCTGGACGTGGGAGTTGTACGTCGATGGCATCAATATCTTACTTATGGGACCATTGGACCATTGGACCATTGTTGCTTCAAATTCTTCTCAAGCACTCCTTTCACTGTCAATCTCTTCCATCACCAACATCTATATGTCGACCGAAATGGCCGGACCACGTCTCCGCTTAGACACTCCCACTTCGCATGTTATTTTCATCCACCCGGATCGGGGATTATATACTTTGCCTCTATCTGGCTCGCTCTGGATCTCACCGGATTCTGTCACGACGGACACCCAAACCCCTTCAGAGATCACTATCAGTCTTCTACGAGTAGTGGAAATTGAAGCCAAGGAGTCAGCTCGCAGAATCACCGGGGGTCACCGGCGATATTCTCTCCCATTTAAGCGGCGGATGATATCACCAAGAACCGCTCAGACGACAGCTCAGACATACTGCGAGACCGTGCTCAAGTGTAACCTCTGGTTTTCGCCGGATTTGCTCGCCACGTCTCAGAGCGCAAGAACAGATTCTAGTCTCAAGTGTCTCCAGTTTCCCTTTTGTGTACCAGTGCCGGATAACCTTCCTGCTACGACGATCACAGACCTGGGAACCATCAGCTACGCGATCCGGGCCACGATGACTCTGGCCTCCGGGAAGTCAGAAATTCTATACAGACCGCTGGGGATCTTCCATCGCCTCGTACAAAGCTCATATCTCACAGCCAGACACATTCGGATGTTTCCTCAGTCTCCTCTCACATTCGACGTGAGCATCACACAGCGGCAACCCAATCACAACACACCTAGGGCTCAGTTCTCCGTGTTACTGCTGGTCCGGAATCTCTACGCACTCGGAGACCGAGCGGGAGAAGCGAAATATGTGATAGTCAACGCAGTTAAGTGGGAAATGGGAGAAGAAGCTGTCCTCACAGAGATCTCCAACGGCGACTGGCAGACAAGCCTCAGTCCTGGTCAGAGGTCGACGCGTGCCCTAAGTCACGGAGAGGTCAAGATCCCGTTGTCAATTAGCAACCACCGACACTCAAATTCACTGAGTCGGACTGATGATCGGGCTCAGATCCAATTCGACATTACGATACCACAAGCCATCAATGCTGTGGATGACCTGGACCGAGAGTTCCATTGCCCGAGTCGTGGATGGCTTCATCCGAGTGAGGTCGCCAAGACCCCAGCCATCACCGTCGACCATCACCTCAAGATTGAAGTCATCACGGGCGAGGATATTGTCAATGACCGAACAAATCGTGTATTGGACCGAAGGACTTCGGTCAGGTCCTACGGGGCGATCTTTCCACTCCGTATCCATCAGCTAGCTAGCAGCAGTGACAAGTTGCACAGCGACCTGTTCGGCGATGAGCTCCCAGCATTTGAAGTGGCTCAATCGCTTTCGCCGCCCAGCTATGAGGCAGGGTTGTCATACACTTGAATACACTTCGCTTCCTCGACTCCTCCGCTACCAATTAAACAGTACAGCGCAGGACATTCGTGGATAATGCCTGCTTATATAAGCTATGCCACTATGCCCGGTCTTAGTACGCCGGACTATGAGGTGGGGAATGCCAGGTGGTGATGCAGCAACCCCCCTCCCAAATAGGCATTTAGTCCGTACGAATGACTCCACCGAGCTTGCTGCCTGGCAGTGCCTGCAGAATCCCGCAGACTCACCAACGTGACAGTCGGAGATGCTTGCAGAAAACGGTCTACCGTCCCCCGTGGGCAATCTATGCGGCAGAGCCGGCACGGAGGATGAAGCACGGCGAGGCCAACGCTTTCCCCACGTGCTTGGCCGATCAGGTACCCTAATCAATCCCCCATCAATGCCCTCCCAACATCATTCCCAAACAGAGGCGCGGACCGAGGCACGTTCGGCCGTAACCTTGATTCTGCATCAACGAGAATCATGCAAGCTGGAATCTGCAAGGTCCAGCATGCACTTGGGGCCACTGGCCCGAGCCACTCACGACGGCGGGATTACGCCTGCCCGCGACTATAAATTCGAGCATATGAGGGCAATCAACAGGACCACAAGCATCGGACGCAAGCGACAACCAGTACTATGATGCACCAGTCCACTTTGTTCAAGGGACTCCCCTTGTTGGCGGTTGCAGCCTTGGCCGTGGACTATCCTACTCTGCCTAATGACCTGACCACCCCGTACCAGCAGCGTCTGGCTATCATGGGGCCCACATGTGAGCGCCTCCTCTCCCAACCATAACCCGACAGTCCCTGATCAACCCCTCTGTCTAGCGGTCTCAATTGGATGGAACACCTATGAGAAGCTGAACTCGAGCTGTGTCGAATACGGAACCTCCAGCAGTGACCTGAGCCAGCAGGCCTGCTCGACCAAGTCGACGACCTACTCGACCTCGCGCACTTACTCCAATGCTGTAACTCTGACGGGCCTTACGCCGGCCACCATATACTACTACAAGATTGTGTCTGGCAATTCCACGGTGGAGCAGTTCCTCAGCCCCCGGACCCCGGGGGACAAAACCCCCTTCAATTTCGATGTCGTAATCGACCTGGGAGTGTACGGGGCTGATGGCTACACCCTCTCCAGCGACTCCTCCACGAGCAAGCGGGAGACGCCGTACGTCGAGCCCGACCTCAACCACACCACCATCGGACGATTGGCCGACACATTCGACGACTACGAGCTCGTCATTCACCCCGGCGACTTTGCCTACGCCGACGACTGGTATCTGAAGCTGAAGAACCTGCTGGACGGCAAGGACGCCTATCAAGCCATTCTGGAGCAGTTCTACGACCAGCTCGCTCCGATTGCCGCCGGCAAGCCCTACATGGTCAGTCCGGGGAACCACGAAGCCGACTGCGACGAGCTGTCGTTGCTCATCGATCTCTGCCCGGAGGGGCAACGCAACTTCACCGACTTCATGCACCGGTTTGACGAGACGATGCCGTCGGCCTTCGCCTCGTCCTCCACCAACACGACCGCGCAAACCCTGGCTGCGACCGCGCGCACGCTCTCCAACCCCCCCTTCTGGTATTCGTTCGAGTACGGCATGGTGCACTTCACCATGATCGATACCGAGACCGACTTCACCGACGCCCCGGACGGCCCGGACGGCTCTGCCGGGCTGGACGGCGGCCCCTTCGGCCAGCCCCAGCAGCAGCTGGCGTTCCTGGAAGCGGACCTGGCCAGTGTCGACCGCAGCGTGACCCCGTGGGTGATCGTGGCGGGTCACCGACCGTGGTATTCCACGGGCGGGTCGAGCAACATCTGCGACGCGTGCCAGGAGGCCTTCGAGGATCTCCTGTACAAGTACGGGGTGGATCTGGGGGTGTTCGGCCACGTGCACAACTCGCAGCGCTTCCAGCCCGTCTACAACGGCACCGCGGATGCCAATGGGCTGAATGACCCGGCGGCGCCCATGTACATCGTCGCCGGTGGAGCGGGCAATATCGAAGGCTTGAGCTCGGTCGGATCCGAGCCCTCGTACACGGCGTTTGTCTACGCCGATGACTACAGTTACAGTACCGTGCGGGTGCTGAACGAGACGCATCTGCAGGTGGACTTCATTCGATCCGAGACGGGCGCAGTTCTGGACTCAAGTGTGTTGTACAAGAGTCATACGGAGCAGTTTGTGGTGCAGTAGAGGAGGTTGAAGGGGGTTGGATGTTTCCCTGGACCTGGCATAAAAGTGGTATTTGGCATTTGGATGTAACGAATCAAAACACGCTGCTGTACAGA
>NW_024469102.1:0-35521 GCF_003184825.1 Aspergillus fijiensis CBS 313.89 | reverse complement strand
CCCCCCCTCCTTTCTTCCCTCCCTCCCCACTCTTAATCCTCTCTCTGCCTAGTCTCTTCGGATTTGCGTTGTCTAGGCACTGTGAGTCGATCCACCCATCAGCTAGAGGGAGAATGCTGAGGTTATGAACCAGGGGTCCTGGTTTGCCGTTGCGCTCAAGGCTCCTCCAAGCGCACCTCGATTACCATCAACACACCACGCGGTCTCGACGCCTTTCCCCAGGCTGTCAACCTATTCCAACCACCAAGCTCGTTGAGGCATGATACACCGGGGCGCTTCTTTCTCTGTTTAGATATCTTCTCTATTTCCTTTTTGCCATTTTATTCTTGTCTTATTTTTCTCTTTCTTACGTGCTTATAAATTATCGCCCGTGGAGGACCTCTTTTTTTCTTTTTCCCCTCCCAAACCCGCCCTCTTCTCCTTTTCTTCATCTCCACGACTTGGAACGATCTTTTTCATTGCGACAAACGGCACGCTCGCTACGACCGGATTCGATACCCTACCTGTACTGAGACGAATTCCTCCGCCTTCCACTCCCCCCCTGAACTCCTCGAGTCGCACCTACCAGATTGACCCGTGTCGCTATACGAAAGCCCAAGTCATTGCGATTACGAGCGCGAGGAGCAGCAAGGCGCCATGGCTGACTTAGGGGGCCAGCAAGGCCGGAATTACCGGCCTTACGGACACCCTTCTGCCTTCCAACGTGATGCTGCATACTCCGAGATCTTTGGCGGTGCTCCGCCACCGGGACGCTCGCAGACGATGACATCCCAGACTCCCCAGTTCTCTCAGGATCGAGCTCACACGATGTCATCACACGTCCCACATCCACAGATGCATCGAGGTCCGCCACCGCCCGCACGCCAGATGCAGAATGGATATTCATCGGGGGCTCCCAACGGATACTACCAAGCCTACTCCGGCAGCGCAGCACCTCCAGCTTTCCAGCAGTCTTCACAGCACCCCGCACGGCCCTACCCCGGACGCTCCGCTTATCCGCAGCCCCAACGGTTGGATTCTCGACCGAACACGGGACCACAATACCCAGACCCAAAGGGCTACACTAGGACAATGCCGGCCCATCCCGCCCTGAACTCGGACTCGAACCGGTCACGGTCAATGGCGAAGATGGGTGGTCCCCCAATGTATCAACCCTCTTTGAGCAGCTTCAATCACACTTCTGCCAATGCAATTCGTCAGCAGCAGTACACCGCGGCGGCTCCGATGACAGCTCAAGGGCGTCCCGTCCCTGAAAGGAATCCGAACGAGCGCGCCATGTCGTTGACCACGTACCCGACGGATCGAGATCACGCCTACACGACAAGCACAGGGCGAGTAATTCCACCCAGGAGGCAACCATCCGGACCCCCTAGCCAGGCCCCAGTCAATGGCTACCCACCTGAGCCACCCAGCGCCCAGAATGTTAACGGTAGGCCTCGCCCACCCAGCGATGGGTCCACAAACTCGCGCTCCATGTCGATGGCATCAACCGTCGTGCCGGATCGAACGATGAGCATGCAGAGTACTGTGGCTGGGAAGCCAAGCAATCAGCCCGGTCTTGCGCAAAGCAACTCGCGTCGCAGTAAGGTTCCGTTGGTGTATCCAGCTCTGCTCTCGCGTGTTGCCGATGTTTTCCGTGAGCGAATTACACTCTCAGAACTACAAAAGAACGGACTGTCATATCAAAACGCATTTACCGGTGCCCACGCAGTGGATCTAATTGCACACATCATTAAGACCAATGATCGGAATCTGGCTCTGCTATTGGGCCGCGCGCTGGATGCGCAGAAGTTTTTCCACGATGTGACGTACGACCATCGCCTCCGAGATGCGCAGGGCGAAATTTACCAATTCAAGGAGACAATGGGAGAAGAGGCGCCAAGCTCGGAGGTCAATGGTGTATTCACACTGCTCAGTGAGTGCTATTCGCCGACGTGTACGCGGGATAGCCTGTGCTATTCCATCGCCTGCCCCAGAAGGCTCGAACAGCAGGCTAGGCTGAATCTGAAGCCGCAGCCTGGGCTACGATCGTCTGCTTCGAAGGGCAGTCTGCACGGCGATGACGATGACAACGACAATCAGAAACTCTGGATCAATATGGTTCCTAAGGAGGTATCAGACAGTATTGACGATCGCGAAAAGAAACGTCAGGAGATCATCTTTGAGATCATGTACACAGAGCGTGACTTTGTCAAGGATTTGGAGTATCTGCGAGACTTCTGGATGAGGCCCTTGCGGGCCGCGGGCAATGCCACTACCTCGCCTATTCCCGAGCATCGGCGTGAGAAATTCATCCGGACGGTCTTTGGCAATTGCTTGGAGGTCCTGAAGGTCAACGGTGGATTGTGCGAGGCCTTAAATGCTCGACAGAAGGAAAGCCATGTTGTCAAGACGGTCGGTGATATTTTCCTTCAGCACGTGCCACGATTCGATCCGTTCATCAAATATGGTGCCAATCAGCTGTACGGCAAATATGAATTCGAAAAGGAGAAAGCGTCGAATCCGGCATTTGCGAGATTCGTAGAGGAAACGGAACGTCTCAAGGAGTCGCGCAAGCTCGAATTGAATGGTTATCTGACCAAGCCGACCACGCGTCTCGCCAGGTATCCACTCCTACTGGAGCAGGTCTTCAAAAACACAGCCGAGGATAGCCCAGACCGCCAAGATATCCCCAAAGCCATTGCTCTGATCAAGGATTTCCTGTCTCGTGTCAACGCAGAGAGTGGTAGGGCTGAGAACCACTTCAACCTGGTGCAGCTCAATGCTGCGCTGAAGTTTGGTCCTGGCGATTACGTGGATTTGAAGTTGACGGAAGAGAACCGGCAGATGTTGTCGAAGATGGCGTTCAAGAAAACGCCAACAGACAGCTCCGAGGTTACCGCATATCTCTTCGATCACGCAGTTCTCTTGGTCAGAATCAAGGTTGTCAACAAGCGTGAGGAGTACCGCGTATATCGGAAACCTATTCCGCTAGAGCTGTTGGTCATTGCCCAGATGGATGAGGTAATACCCAAGGTGGGAATTCCCAAACGGCCGTCGTCCAGTCTTCTCTCCAACAAGGCTGCAGCAAATCCTCCCACTACTAAGGATGGTCTTCCTATCACTTTCAGGCATCTTGGCAAGGGCGGTTACGAGCAGACGTTGTACGCTACATCAACCACTCAGCGCCGGAAATTCATCGAATTGGTAGAAGAGCAGCAGCGGAAGCTCAGGGAGCGCAACAGCAACTTCTACAATAAGACAGTTCTCTGTGAGAACTTCTTCACATCTGTCAACCGTGTTAACTGCCTTGTTCCAATTGGTATGTTCTATCTTGTCTCAGCCAAAAATCCCATTCTCTATATGCTAACCGCGCTTCGCTTTGATGCAGACGGAGGTCGAAAATTGGTCTACGGTACGGACAGCGGTATCTATCTCTCCGAACGTTGGCCGAAGGACAAGTCAGCAAAACCTCGGCGGGTTCTTGATGTCAGTCAGGTCACTCAGATAGATACATTGGAGGAGTATCAACTGCTTTTGGTTCTGTCGAACAAGACACTATCCTCTTACCCCATGGATGCGCTCGAGATTCATGAAGGCCAGAACACTATTGCGAAGCGACCTAAGAAGATTCAAGGTCACGCGAACTTCTTCAAGGCCGGTATTGGACTCGGACGTCATCTGGTGTGCTCCGTCAAAACCTCCGCTTTGTCGACCACCATCAAGGTTTATGAGCCTATGGATAATCTGGCGAAGGGTAAGAAGAAGTCGGCTGTCAGCAAGATGTTCCAGAGTGGACAGGACACACTGAAGCTCTTCAAGGTTCGTGCCCTTCAGACTTTCTTGTCATCCCGGACTTGGCAGCTAACCTTGCGTTTCACAGGAATTCTACATCCCTGCGGAGTCTTCCTCGATCCATTTCCTTCGCTCAACACTCTGTGTGGGCTGTGCCCGAGGCTTTGAGGTTGTCAGTCTCGAAACCACCGAAACACAGTCTCTGCTCGATCAGGCGGATACATCTCTTGACTTCGTTGCACGGAAGGAGAATGTGAAGCCGATCCACATTGAACGCTTGAACGGCGAATTCCTCTTGAACTACAGCGACTTCTCATTCTTCGTCAACCGCAACGGATGGCGTGCCCGTTCCGACTGGAGAATCTCCTGGGAGGGCAATCCGAACGCATTTGCACTTTCTTTGCCTTATATTCTCGCTTTCGAACCCAATTTCATCGAAATCCGTCACATTGAAACGAGCGAGCTGGTGCATATCATGACTGGAAAGAACATTCGCATGTTGCATTCGTCGACCCGAGAAGTAAGTCGAGCCTCCGGCAGTCACTTGATCCGAGCAGTTGCTTACCTTGTCACAGATTCTTTATGCCTATGAAGATGAATCAGGAGAGGATGTGGTCGCCAGCTTGGATTTCTGGAACAAGCCACAACACTGAGTCATCAATCAGTAAAAACCACTTATACGGGTGGAAGTGAAGCAGAAGATGCGAGGAGAGACAGTGTCATGTTCTATATTCGTCCCAAGTGTCACTTCTTTTGCTGCGCTTAGAAAGGCCTTTGTTTTTACTATCCCGGTCGGCTCAAAAGCGGCGAGGGCATACATTCATCCATCTGCGTTACTAACCTTGAACACATTTCCCCTCCCCCCTTCAGAATCTCTTGCTGCCCTTGACTCTCAGGAGGTCTAGTGCCAAAGATTCTTTCTCAATTTTGTTTTTTCTCCTTTCCTTCCTCTAATACCTCTCCATGTCAATTCATCTCCATCTACCCTGTCTTTGTACCCAACCCCATGGTCGATTTGGCGTACCCCCATCCGACCCCGCAAATTCTCTCCCCGACTTGTGTACAATGAAGCGCAAATACCACCTGTTCCTTTTATCCCCAATTTTTCTCATTCTTCTCGCACCATTTTTTTTTCTTCTCTTCTCTTTCTATCATCTCATCTATCTTATCCATCTTAGTCAAGAACTTCATGCTTCTTGTTCGTCCTTATGTGGTCCTACTCGCTGTGATCCGGGGGAGTCGTCACGTAGCTCTCTTCCTCGCGGCTTCCGATTTCCTCAACGCGCGTAAGCTCGCCTATAGAGTCAGGGTCCTTTCATGAACCTTGAACCAGTCGTAAGCTTCTTCTCCGAGAAAGAGCAAAAGATAGCCTTCTAAGCACCAGCCTTGAACCTAGACCAATTGCACTCACGCCCTTTCTGCCGCGCAGTGAGAGAGGTATATAGTTGAAGGCTCAAACCTCCCGGGCCCGCTGACTGAGTTAGCACTTCCGCCTCCGCTCCGCTTGCCGAAGTAAGCATTGATCTAGCCATGTACTGTACACCACGCACCCACCCACTCAATAACATAATATATTGTATTCCCCAACTTCATGCTCCCGTATCACGTCGATGCACTAGGGTCAATTACTAATCCACGCTCATAAAGAGTGAAAGTGTTCATATCTACCATGGCGACACACTACCCATAAAACTGGGACGAATGGGCAATGATCGCGATGGAAAAAGCAGACCGCAACATATTTTATGGACTGTACAGTCAGTACTTACCTTCGGTCCCGTGACTCTCCCCTACACCCGATTTCGTTGTTACGAGCCCCTCCGGATTGTGTTGGCAGGTGATGTCGAACTCCTGTTCGATCCATCGAACGGAATTTGCTTTGAACTAGAAGAAGTGGCATGGTAGGTGGTGGCGAGAGGTACATCTACGATCTATGGCCACAACTTGGGGTGAAGATCTACGGCACAAAATTCGTACCTTACCAAGCCCTGGACAGAATGCATTGGGATGGAGAGGACATGGAAGAGTAAGGGCACGCATAAATTTAGGAAAAGAACCCACGAGTTTGGTTTGTTGGGTTGGTTGGTTGGTTGGTTGGTTGGTTGTTTGGATAGTTGTTTTTGCTTGTTGCACACACACACTCACTCACATACAAATAACTCAAATATAACGACAAAATATAATAAGCTAAGAAAAAGGGGAAATAGAACAAGAGAAACTACCGGACAAAAGAGGGAATCTTGCTGCGCGCTGCTGACACTGGGACAGGGTTTCATGTGAGGGGAGGGGGAGTAGAAAGGAAGAAAAGAAAAGAGTAATGATCAAAAGGAACGAGAAAAACCAGGGACAACACAAGCAATGTTAGGAATTTGAAACTTTATGCAGATGCTTTCCTCGGTGATAACTGTGAGTGATTAAAAATGATGCTATTCTTCTGACTCCAGACATCTTGCAGCACAACGGGGTTAGATGATTGATGGCTTTCGAAAGACGATGTGAAGTTGGAAGGTTGGAAGATTGCAGCCGAAAATATGTCCGTTCCTTTGCCCTTCTTCTCTGTTCTTGTCTGTCTGGGATGATTCCCAGAGGGGTGGTTGGTGGCGGTGGGAAGGATAAAAGAGAGGGGAAAAAAAGCCAGACAGGATTTGTTGTTCCCAGTCATCGTCGTACTAAAACGGAACGTTGCATTTGCCCTCCCCTTTTCCTTGCAGTTCAAAAGAAAAATCAGGAAAGCAAAAGAGAAAAAAAAGAAGAGAAAAAGCTATTAACGTGAATAAACGGCCGACTAATCTTAACCCCGTAGACAGTTACGACTGCCGCGCCACGGTTCTCATTACAAAGGCACATACGGTGTCAGATGTCAATCATGTGGAAACCGTTTTCCATGAGTCCCAGGGATTTCGACGGTATTCGTTTAGGCATCTCCGTTGGTGACATCGACCTGGCTCTGGCTGGCCTCTCGTGCCATGCGGGCCTCGATTTCCCTCAGCTGGCTTTCGCGAGCCAACAGTTCCTGGCGCTTCTCAGCAATCTCACGCTGCACCTTTAGCTCGATCTCACGGAGCTTCTCCTCCTCGCGGCGGAGCTGCTCCTCCTTCAACCTGACGGACTGGGAGGCCAGATCCTCGGGGTTCATGGACGAGTCTTGTGTACTGTTGCGAAACTATTAGTCGGCGAACGGATAGCACGAATGATGTCAAGGCTAGGAATACGTACGGAGTAGCACCGTCCACGCTCTTGCTGAGCTTCTCGGTACGGTAGTTTTCGTAGAGGAAATCGTGGGTGATCTCCTTCAGATCGGCCAAGTGGCTGTGGAGAAGGGCGCTGCGAATGGCCAGGAAGTCGGAGTGACGAGGGTTTTCGACCTCTACAACACCCCAGGGATATTGCCTGGCACGCACCTTCTTGCCATCGATCTCAATCAACTCGTCGGAACCAACAATAGCGAATGGCATGAGACCCCGCAGCTCGGCATTCTCCTCCACGGTATCTTCGTCGTCTTCCTCGATGTCGTAGGGGAAGTTGTAAACAGGGATGCGGTAGTGCTCGATATCCTCCATGATCAGCTTCTTCGATTCGGCCAATTCGGCGGGGGTGAGGGAGTCGGCCTTGCCGATGACGGGGATGACGTTGACACGGGGCGACAGGCGCTTCATCAACTCGATGTCGAGCTCACGGAGACCGTGACCGGTGGGTGTGATGAAGTAAAGGAGGACATGGACACGGTTGTCCCTGAAGCGGGGGTTACGCTTGATCCGAGACTCCTCGGCAAGAATATCATCGTATTGGCGCTCGAGGTATCCAACAATTTCCCCGAAGCTGCGAAACGGTCAGTCGTGCACTGAGAGTGGTATTGTTTGGAGCCAGGGCCACCTGCCTTGCTTCGTTGTCAATCTGATCGCCAAAACCGGGGGTATCGACAATGGTGAGGGAGATGCGGGTGCCTTCGTCGTCCAATTCGAGTTCTGTCGAGCTGTGCATTAGCTCCAGCGTTGAAACACTTAGTGTGGTAGCCTACTCACCGACTGTGACAGGCTTGATGCGGACACCCTCCTCAATGTGAGCGTTGGCAGCGTCGTCGGCGTCCTTTCCTTCCAGGACCTTCTTTCCGCAGAGAGTGTTGACGAAGGTAGTGCGTCCTAGGGATATCGAAACGGCTGGTCAATTTCTGGGACTGGAGAGCGTGACTGCGCAGGTTGCAAACATACCGGTTCCGCTGGCACCACAGACCATCAGACAGAACTGGATACCCTTCTTGACGTTTTTCTTGCGACGGAGCTTGGGCTTGAAGTTAGAGGCGAATTAACCACAGTTGAGACTCAGAGCAGAGTTGAAGCAGTTGACACAATTGAAAATACCTGTGACCCCCAAGGCATTGGAAGAGCGTGGTGGTGGTGGTAGTGGTGGGGGTGAGGCAATTCGAGCGGCCGGCATAGAAAGGGGAAGGATAACAACTTACCGCGCTGAATGAGGAAGACATGGTGGGCTAAAGAAGGGAGGTGGGTGGGTGGGGGGGGGGCAGGGAGAAACAAAGAAAGAAAGGAAGATGAGGATGGAGAGTAGAATTAGAAGAGTTTAAGCAAGCGAGTGAAGGGTTGAAAAGAGGAGGAAGCTGAAGTAAAGGAAGGTCGTGGGAAGTGGAGGAGGAGGATGAAGGGAAGGAAGATAGAGGGAGAATGAATGCAGTGGAGATGGATGGAATGGGAATGGGATGGGATGGGATGGGATGGTTGTTGCTCTTCTCGCTCTCCCCTGAGGAGATGGTCTTCCCGTTGTACTTACTCTTAGTTAGTCTCCTCTCCCTTCCCACTGCCGCCGCCCCCCGTCAAACTGGCCGTTGACTAGTGGGTTTAAGGGGGTTGTAAGGCCACGATAGGCGGACACCTTAGGCACCGATACTCCTCCATGACCATACGCATACCAAAGTTACACTCCCGCAGGACTCCCCTTTTCCCCATTCTGTGGCTGGCAGACCAATCGTCACTATCCCAGGTCTTCTTCTCCAGACTGTCTGAGAGTGGTCCATGGTAATTCTGGTACGACCCGGGCTCAAGTGCAGTGCAGTGCAGTGCAGTGGCTCTTTCCACTGCCCCCATTCATGTTCACCCATGGATCACCCCAGGTACACTTCGAGGTCAGATTTGCTAGTTTGCTAGTTTTACTAACTACTGGCTCTCTCTCATTTACACATCTGTCTGCTGTAGTTACTCGAGATGATACTTACACAATTGACCTGTCCGATCCGGGGGCTTCAAGGATCTTCAATAATCAATTATTGTCAGGCTATGCAACTCCTGTTTCGCACCGACTGGAAATCAATGGTCCAGCAACTGTGACAGGGTACCTGACTGCAAAGCAGACAGAACCGTGAGACAGGTCTGTTTTGTCAGTCCTCAAGTGGCATCCAGATGCCCAATGTGGGCAGTCTTTGTTTTGCAGACGGACTATCAAATGGTTGCTGGGTTTAGTTCAGGGGTTTATGGCCACCAAAAGTTCCGATCGCCGCCGTGGGTCGCTGTGGACCGCCGTATCCCTTGGGAATTGGGCCTTCGGGGCTTGTGCTCTTTCGCTGCCTGAGGCATAAAGCCTTTTGCTGGTTGACGTTGACTCTCTACACACTTTATTGAACCAACAAGGCACGCTACACAGCCAATGTGTTCGAGGTAGGACCGACTCTAAAGCTGCCTACCTAGTTTCTGATCTATGTTGAACTGCAAAATATAGAATTGCAGGTGGGAAGACATTGTATTTCAGCCTGCATACCAACTACCGACGGACTCAACATTTTCAGCCTCTCATGCCTCCTCTTCAGGATATAACTCGCCTCGATCCAGCAGGTCCAAGAACTTCCTGGTGCGAGCACCCGTGTCGAGCATCAGCTTTACATTCTCCTCATTTCCCTTCGACGGTATCTTCTGCCTCAGCTTAAAGGCTACGGATCTCATCTGCCAGACACTAGTGAGCTGCGACTGGGCCTTGACTGCTAGGTGATAGAGTAGATCCGTCTCGCGCTCTGTCAAACTCTCTACCAAAGTCTTGGGTTCCTTGTGCCCCTTCAGGTATTTGTCGATGTGATCTATAGTCGGCTCGGGGAACCACAATCTTGGAGCCAAGAACGCCAGCCAGTCGGCCCGCATGTAGTCTCTTTCGTTCAGCAGATTACTATCTGTATCTTCCCACAGCGGCATCTCGGGGATGAGCAAGACTTCCGGTTCAGCAGGCGGCTGAGATCCGCCCCATATGGAGTCCCATTTGGTCTTCAGGTAACCTTTCTCTTTAGGTGGGAAGACTCCTCTCCAGAAGATCCCTTCTTGGATTTTACCGGTGGTTGGGTCTTTGGGGTCTTTCACGCGGGTAAAATTCTTTAGTGCTTCCGGCTGATAGCGTAGCACCGGTCCTTGGTTGGCCTCCCGGTACGGTTTGCCCAAGGCATATGCAACCACGGGATGAATATATTCTTCAGTAGAATAGAGATTCGGATTCAGAGCAACCAACTCGTTCTTGTCATTCTTCTTGAGCGGTTTGTACTGGCCAGGGGTGCGATTGATGGTGCCCGCGAAGCTCATACCGAAGGTCATACTGTCGGGTCGGAATCCCATACCCCAGCCACCATAGCCAGTACGATTGTCAGGGTCAGCTTCGTCGTCGTAGTTCTTGCCGTCACCATTAGCATAGCTGTAGCTGTGTGCCTTGTCCCATCTCTTGAAAGAGCGCTGCGATAGGTCAAGGACGGTGTTGATGTATGTTTGATAGAGACGCGTTAACTCGTAAGACTCGAATTGAAGGTTCGTGTGCTCTCGAACCCTGTCAATCATCCACGCCAGTGACAAGCTCGCCATCGATTCCAGATCTCCCATATGCTGCGCCGTCTCCTCGCTACCTCCTCCGATGTGAATGTGACATCCCGGGAACCAGCACTGAATCAGTTTGGTCGTGGTGTTGCGGGTCGGAAGGTGCCAAAGTGTGGGACTGAACGGTGCTCGATGATCATCCAGCGCCAGAGCGTGAAAGGCGTGCTTAATCTGTGGGTGCACGTCTGTGTCATGAAAGCCGTGCTCAGTACTGTTATAGTTTGTAAAATCATACCAAGTATTGTTGGGCAAGCCTAGAGCGCCGACAGTATCGAAAACACCAACCACCTCAATCGGGACATTCTTGTAAAACCGATCCTCATACTTCAATCCCACGGTAGCACCTTTCGAGCCCCCACTCCACGTGTCTATCCATGTGCCAGAGAGCTTGTTGCTGCAGACGAGGGCGAAGTTGTCCTGCCTATTCAACCTTTTCTTGTAATCATCGTACATGGCCCACCAGTCATCCATCATGTCCGGCATGCAAATTCCCATATTGCAAACCAGGCCTGCCAAGGCTCGGGCTGTGTACGCACCCCGGGAAAAACCGAAGATGTAGATCTCATCTCCCGGGGTCCAATTGTTGACCTAGTATGAAGTTAGGATAGCTTAGGCCCTTGCGATACTAGTTTTCCTACTTACCAAGAAGTTGTATCCTTCGCAGACATTTTCCTCCAGTCCGCGACCGAACGCGCCCTCCCAAGTCTTCTGAATCCCAGCCATCGTGTTGGCCAACCAGTTCTGATCGTCCTTCTTGCTCGTGCCAGTGCCTACGCCTGCGTTATAGTAGACAATCTGGTGGATGGCATCTCCCTTATCATCAGCAAGTCCGCAGCGAGCGATGGCACGACTGAGCCTTGCGACATTAGACGGGACGTTCATCTGCCCATGGTTGGATGACTGCCATGATCCATCACAGCAGATAATCAACCGCTTTGGCGGACCCTCGATGCGAACAGAGCGGTTCTTCGCAGTGGTGGCTTCGACTTGCAAAAAGGGTTCCGTCCCAATTTGATGGATCTTATCGATGCTGATGGACTCAGGCGCGGGATCCCCCATGGTTCTCGAGGCAGGCTGTTCTGGAGAATCGAAATTTGACAAGATGTTCCTCGGAGGCAGATCTCGCGGAGTGCCTTTTAAATAACATCTTGGAGGGTTGTGGAGCAGATCCTGCATGAACATGAATCGCCCCATCGTATTAGTTAGCGAGCTGAAAGATGGATCTACGCGGCGTAGCTGCAGTTGGTGTCTCTGATTCGTCCTTTGTTTTATTTTTCTTTGCCGAGCGCGGCGATCGACACAGATCGGAAGAGACGTGCGTGAGTTCGCTCGGATGCTCCGAAGCTATGGAATGAGTCTGAAGTAGCGAGACATACTGGACGCTGAGTAGTGGTACAGTCCTACCGTAGCTAACGCAGTGTGCACCATCGGCTAGCTGAAGAGAATCGCCACGTTTGATGTATCTAATGGGCGAGGCTATCGGGTCACGGCAACTGCAGCCAGCTCGGCAAGGCCATCCCTCACTTCCAGTCAATTTATCATAGAAGCGAGGTCATTTGGGTAGACGCTCGGACGGTAGGTCATGATGCCAAAGTAGCATTTAGAAACCATAGATTTCTAGTGGAACTATCACGTAAGAGAGAGTTTGTGGTGAGTGCATGTGTGTGTGCATCAAAGTGGGAGTCGGTGCGAAGTGTGTGTGTCCGGCTCGGCCCGCGTCATTTAAATGCCTTGGATGGCCGAATCGCTCTCCATACCACCACCGTCCACGGCTCAATTAATCTCTGCTAGTGTGGCAGACTAAGACTTGCAGAAAGCAGAAAGCTGCAGAGGGTGGAACCAGAAGATAATTCCATATGCAGAATTGGTTTCGTCCGGTATTTCAGCCCCTCAGTCGAAGAGACTGCCTGCAACACGAGGTTTTATTCTGCCATCAATGATGTCAAGGCAAAGATTTCTCATAGTTAGGTGAGTGATTAAGTCATCCTCGACTATTCTTAAGCATATAAGTGATCTGGCGCATTGTCATACACAAGATAATTTACTCATATCTCCTTACCTGAGTAGACCACCACATGGCTCACCGGACGCCAGTTCTGAGATGTTGACTGCCAATTGACTTATAAGCTATGAGGAACGTCCCCCGTCTTCGGACATCTTTAGGCCGGGGGAGACGGAAACTAATCCAGGAAACGTGGGGGTGGCCCCGGATTAAACCGCGGATAACACCTCTTCGGGTCGGACATGCACCGAGCTGTATATTTGTTTAAATTGTCTCCATTGACCTCATCCCGAGCGAGTCCCCTAAAAAGAATTACCAGGATAATCTCATGCCACAGCTTAAATCATTCAAGCTTCACAAGATACAGCAACAGTAATGGCCTCCAAAGTTGCCGACCCCCGGAATCTCCGCGACCAGTCCGTAGTGGCACACGGCTTCTGGCTCACGTACGTTGCTACCCCTCATTGCCCCTCACCTCATCTCCTCGAGCCTACCCTCTGTGATGGTATCCCAACGACCAGATCGCACGTACTCCTGAAATGCGCTCAATGACTAACGCTGCTCTTTTATCGTTCTTAGATTCCCCAGCGCTCCCCTCGCCAAAACCATTCTTCATCGGCCCTTCACAGAAAAGTCCAGATTCAGCTGGGTTCTCATTGACGCAGAGCATGGATTGATCACGGATAGAGATTACTATGACGTATGGCACCTTCATCATCGACTTGGGTCCAGCGCACTAACGACGGCTGATTTAGCTCACCAATGCTGTTGCTTCGGAAGGCGCTGTCCCCATCATCAGAGTCCCCTGGGGTGAGGAATGGATGATCAAACGAGCCCTTGACGCCGGTGCTCACGGCATCCTCACGCCCATGTGCCACACTGCAGTACGTGCAATGCATGATCCCTCGTGATGTTCCGAATCTGTGGCGAACAGCCGTACTAAAACTTCTTTGTTTCTAGGCCGACGCAGCCAACATTGTCAAGTTCTCAAAGTACCCACCCCTGGGAACCCGTGGCTTCGGACCGCTGTTCGCCACTCACTCATTCCCGAGCGTACTGCCTGGCGATGACTACGAAGCGGTCTCGCAGGATGGAATCATAGTTATGGTGCAGATCGAGTCCAAGTCCGGTGTGGAGAATGTGGAGGAGATCGCTCGTGTTGACGGTCTGGACGGCATTCTGATCGGTATGTTAAGGACAGAGCCCGTGTAGATTTCCGGGTGCTGACTTGTGCATCGCAGGTCCTTTTGATCTTGCCAAGCAATTGAACGTCACCAGAGGCGGCGAGGAGCATGAGGCTGCTATCAAACGCATCTTGGCTGCTACCAAGGCTGCCGGAAAGAGGGCGGCGATCTTCTGTACGTTCCACCTCTCGCCTCTGAGTCTTATAAGTTTCGAGATAGCTGACAGTAATAGGTACCGGCGGTGTCGACGCTCGGGCTCGTATAGAGCAAGGATTTGATATGGTATCTGTTGTTACCGACGTTGGACTATTGGGTGACGCAATGCAGAACGAGCTGGAAATTGCTACCGGTCAAAAAGAGATCGACGGCTCCAAAGCCTCGGGATCAGGATACTAGAGGACTCGGCCATGACTTATGATAGAACTTTCTTATTTGTACATGAACAACTTTGCGCAACAAACACCTGGGTTGAATGAAATACATTCTCTTCGGGACTGGACTGAAAGAAGCATGCTAGCCTCCACAAACATATGATGAATTGTCGTTGACTATAGTCAAGTACTAGGACATTCTCTCATGCAGGGAAACGAATAGTCATGCTCAGACAGATAATCTCTACCACGTAAGTCAACTAGCTACCATTCGCCTATTACATCATCCATGCCTGAGGGCGTCTGTGATGCCTCAGGCACCAAGACTCCAACGATCGTTTGTGTCGTTCATTCTTTGATGCAAGATAATCTCTTCACACCTTCAAACTGCAAAACATATCTTCTAAACATCAATTACTCCGTTCACTCGCCACGGTACTAATCAACATGCATTTACACGCAACAATGGTCCAACACTGTGACACCTTCCCCCTGGCCTTATTTACAAGGCGGCAACGACATTAGCTAGGCGGCTACGATGAGGTCAGCGCCCGTCCGGCGGCCGATCATCTGCTTCTGGCCTTCCCCGGAATTCCAGCAATTATACCTGGTTGACTCTATCCCCATCATCCTGCCCAGCGCTGATGGCCTCCTTCCTCGGTTGCCAGGATGAACACTCGCCAAGTCATCGATGAGTCGGTGGGGCCGTACTCACTGTCGGCCTCATTCAACAACGACAACACATGTTTCGCCGTAGGCCTGGACACCGGCTTTTGTGGTCAGTGGTCACTCACATGTGCTTGCTCTTCCCTCGAGGGCTTTCTTATCGGGAACAGCAGCCAAGCTAACCACCGAACAAAACAGTCTTCAAAACCGATCCATGTGAGCTTACAGTTTCAAGAGGTACTTGTCCAAACTTCTTTTCTCTTTTATATTCTCTATCTGAATCTCTAGTCCGGGTTGCTAAACACTGATCTGAACATCCCTACAGATTTCAACGCCGGAATTGGTCTGGTGACCATGCTCGGCCAGTCGAAATACCTCGCGATCACCGGCGGAGGAAGACAGCCGAAGTTCCCTCAGAACAAGGTGCGCCACGGAATCTCCCTCCTTTCTCCCCCCTTCCTCGACGTGCTTGGTTTGTGATGCAGCGAATCTATGTACTGACGACGATGGTTTCGTGTCTAGCTGGTGATCTGGGACGACGCGAAGCAGAAAGCCGCCATCACCCTTGAATTCCGCACCTCGGTCTTGGGCGTCCGCCTGTCCAAGTCGCACATAGTCGTCGCGCTGCTGAACAGTGTCCATATCTTTGCCTTCTCGATCCCTCCGCGGAAGCTCTCGGTCTTTGAAACAGTGGACAACCCTCTGGGTCTGGTTTGCCTGGGGGAGAAGCTACTTGCTTTTCCCGGCCGATCTCTCGGGCAAGTCCAGCTGGTCGAGCTTGAGACCGGGAACGTGAGCATCATCCCAGCACACGCGCACCCGCTGCGGGCCATGACTCTGAGCTCGGATGGCGCGCTTCTGGCCACGGCGAGCAAGAGGGTAAGAGCACCCGAGCCTTTGCCCATGTACAGCAGGCTATGATTTGATGGTAACTTACGTCTTTCTTAGGGCACTATGGTCCGGATTTATTCTACTAGTAACTGCACGAGGATAACCGAGGTACGCCGGGGTCTTGATGAAGCAGATGTATTTTCGATTGCTATATCACCTTCCAATACGCTGTTCGCCGTGACGTCCGATAAATCGACCCTGCATGTCTTTCCAGTGCCCAAAACTGAATCAAAGTGGGGTTTCTTGTCAAAGGTTCCCATGCTCCCTGGATTCTTCTCTGACATATATTCATCTGCCACTGCACATTTTGAGATAGGCAACGAACAGTCATCCGAGTCAGCCTATAACCCTCCACCCCTGGGGAATTCACTTGGGAAACCGTCCAAAGGGAACATCGGCTGGCTCGATGATAAAACCATCCTCGTGATTGGCTCGGGTAGGGATGGGCGATGGGAGAAATTTGTCCTTCACGAAGGCGATGACGGCAGACTCTATTGTAACAGAACGGGCTGGAAGAGGTACCTAGGAGGGGGCTAAGGGGAATGTGTCCGTCCGGTTTGCTGAGAGCTCCATCATCAACGACATTCGTGGTCTAGTCTTTTTGTGGTGTGGCCATACAGTCACCATCTCCGTTGCAGGCAACACCCACACTGCAGAAAATTCTCAAGGATCGACCCAACAATGCGTTTGCGGATTGGATATCGTATGGCGGATCAACTGATTTTGCTGATGGAGCTCATGCCGAGTCACAGAAGTTGGCTATCGAGGGGCGAGCGCAGTGCTCCTGGAACTTGCTCCTGGCACTTGCTTGGTGGCGTCTTGATTGCTTTGGATAGAGGCTTGACCTTTTTGAGTAGCATAATTTATAATTAGACAGCCTTGCTTTAGACATCTAACGATAGCGGTCTTCTCGGTCCCTGTTGCGCCTCGGCTCGGGTGATCTGGACACGACCGGCGTCCTGTCTCTGTAGGATCTGTCTCGTCTCCTGGACGTCGAGCGGCGGTCTCTATGCGATCGAGATTCCCTCGCGGGCGATCGGCGATCCCGAATCCTCCTTTCTCGCGAGCGGGAACGGTCGTCATCATACCGGCGACGGTGAGAACGGTGGTGACGGCTCGATCTCTCGCGGCTGTCTCGCCTGCGCGAGGACTTCTTCTCACTCGCTCGTGTCCTCTCCAGCGCACGCGCCACCTCTTCCTTCTTCTCCTCGATGAGGAACTCCTTCATCGGATCCTCCTCGTCATGTGTCCTGATCAGCTCCTCCAACTCGACTTCCTCCTTGAGCTTCGAGCGTCTGCGGGCCTCCTCGTCTCGTGGTTCGCTGGTGCGTCGCTTCCGTCTTGTCGTCCGCTCGTCATCGGTATCTCGATCGTCGACGGCCTTCCCGCCGGCCGTATCTTCCCCCATGAATCTCGCGACGTTGTCCGTCTCCTCCTCGTCATCCCGTCGCTTGTAGCGCGTGTGGTCCACGCGCAGAACCCGCCCCAACACGGTGGCACCTCCCAGATTATCGACCGCGAGATCCGTGCTGCGTTGATCCTCGTACTTGAGGAATGCAAACCCCCGGCTCTTCCCGGTGTCCTTGTCGCGGATGAGGTTGATGTGAACCGGCTCGCCGTACTGCGAGAAGATCGTGAGGATGTCGCCCTCGGACAAGTCGAAAGGTAGTCCTCCGATGTAGATATAGGCGGTGTCGCGATAGTCAGCGTGCCAGGAGGCTTCTGGGGGTCTGAGACCACCTGGTCAGCGACCATGACGAGGAAGGAACCCCGGGGGGATAGGTAGAAGGGGCAACTTACACGGCATTTTCAAGCTCGCGCTTGTTCAGCGCTTGGACTTGGCGGATATTATTCATGCTTCAAGTGCAGGTAAGGAAAGCGGTGAGATCTAGATCAAAGTATACATGTATAAGGAATAATTGCGAAAGCAGAGGGTGAGGTGCCGAGTGAGGATAGAGAAGGGCTGCTGGTCTTGCTTTCTTGCTTTCTTGCTTTCTTGGAGTTGCAGCAAAGCGGAAGTTCGAAATCACGGGCTTGACCGCGGGAAGGGAAGGTCCCCACCCGCAGAAGACGGTCCCAAACCTATGGCTTTCTTTAATAAGTTGTTTACAAGCTAGAAAAGAATAGGCAAACCGCAGTCAGTTCCTCCACCGCTCGATTCAGTCTCATACACCAACACACACGACAAACCACGAAGACACCTATTTTTTTTTTTTGCGACCCGTGGCAAAAAACACCGCACTCTTTAAACTTTCGGTCCGATCCTGTCTTTTTTGAGCGAGCGAGCGAGCGAGCACAACGTCTGGGCTGTTTCGTGGTCCTCCCCCGCCATCCGAGATCTGCGCGGCCAACGCCAGATTCCCCTGACACTCCAGTGTGGTTTCCGATAAACACTCCCACCTATCCGCACGAAGTTCCGCAATCAACGCGTCTTATCCGACTCCTCCCCCAGAAGATACTTGCCTCGATCTGACCTGGAATGAGCTGCGCCAGCTGAGCATGGTCGAAATTAGATAGACAATGTTAGCGTCGAGCCAGAATACAGGGTCCCGATTCGGGACCGGCAGCAACAACAGTCGGCCGTCGAGCAAAGATGGCACCAAGAAAAATATCTGGTCTTCTATGCTAGATAGCGTCGCAAATGGAAAGCGACTTCCCGAGAAGAATCTGTTAATCCTAGGTTTGCAACCCCTCTCAAAACTCCCCTCCAGTACTGCGCCCGCACCGCTGGCCATGTTTCCGCCCGAATCCATTTGTCGGTCAATGCTGATAATGCGGAAACTACAATCTAGGTGGCACACCGGAGACTCAAAGAGAGTTCCTCGACACTCTATCTGCCGACGCTTCAGATCCCAGCCTGTCGTCAAACGACCGGCGAAAAGGGCGAGTACCACCGGTGGCCAACCAGTTCGCCTTAGGATATACTTACCAAGATGTGCTGGACGCTGATCACGAAGGTATTTATTTGAGTTATTCCCGATGGATTGCCAGTTCTCCGCGGGCCCTTTCCTTCTTTTGCCATAATCGTATGCTAATGAGGACCTGCTCCATACAAAAGATATTCTGGCGCGTGTCTCCGCATACTTACTTTCTGAGCCCTCTCTCTCCTTTGCGCCCCTCCTCAAGCCACTTCTAACTGCACAATCGGTGCCGGAAACCTTGGTTGTGATCCTGCTGGACTGGTCGGACCCTTGGACCTGGGTGCGTCGACTGCGCGAGTGGGTGCGCCTTCTGAGACATGTCCTCATATCGCTCGACGATGAGACGAAGATCGTCATGGAGGAGAACATGACCGAGTGGAGGGATCGGAAACGGGGCATGGACGCCAGCTCGGCCGGCGCGCAGGGTCTGACGAGCTCCGGTGGTCCCGTAACGATACCTGTCGGCCCTGGCGAATGGGATGAAGGGCTCGGTATACCCATGTGTGTTGTGTGTCAAGGGGTAAGCTGGTCTGATGCTTTAGGGGGAGGTCGACAACTAACGATGCTTTTGTTTGAATAAACCAGGCCGACAAGATCGAGAAGCTGGAGAAAGACCACGGCTGGCACGAAGAAGAGTTCGACTTCATTCTCCAATTCATGAGAACATTGCTCTTGAAGCGTATGCAATTTACCATCCCTTACTTCGGCCTGCGAGTTCTAATTAATCACAGATGGCGCGTCGCTTATCTACACCACACCATTCCTCGCCAACTCCCTCCAAAGCTTATTACACTCATCCCTCGGCATCCACTCATTACTGAAACGGCAATCATTCAAACACAACGTCATCGACCGGGATAAGATCCTCGTTCCGTCGAACTGGGATTCGTGGGGCAAGATCCGGATCATCCGCGAAGGATTCGACATGGATGGCGTCTCAACCGCCTGGTCCATCGAGATCCAAGACCCCCCGGAGCCGATCATCAACGGCGCCAGTGCCGGCGACCTGGATGATGAGGCGGCCGACGACGGCACAAGCGCGGTCGCTATCTTCGAACAGACGATCAAGGACCCCAAGCGGGACACGTCGATGGCTCACCCCGGAGGCCAAGCGAACGGGACCAAGATTGAGGTCGACACATCCGATATGCAAACCTTCCTCACAAAACAACTCGAGGTTCTGGAGCAGCTCAAGTTGGAAGATGAGAAGGACCGCACAACGAAGCAGGTACCGCAGCTGGAGATGTCCCCGCTGGATGACAACGGCCGGGTCAACGAGCATATTGGTCCTGTACAGTTCAACATGGGTGGTATCCAAGTCGACGCGGATGACATGCTCCGCAAGCTCAAGGTTAGTGAGAACCAATTACAAAAAAAGAAAACAAAGCCCCTTTGACCGCTTGTCCTTACGCAATCTATAGGAACGAGAGGCCAGCCGATCCCAGAAGAAAGAAACCCCCTCGGCCACCGGCGACGAGAAAGCGCACAACCAAGCGCTGGCCAACTTCTTCGCTGGCCTCGTCAAAAAACCCGGCACCACCGGCAGTCCCCGCGGAAGTCCATCGGCCTGAAGCCATTCTAGAGGAGCGTGGTAGCAGCACCAGCACCAGCACGAACCTTTTTTGTCCCAACGACGAAATTTTCAAACCTGTAATAATATTTCTTTCTCGCCCCTTCCTCTACCTACATCTACCCACCCAGTACATATTGAGATTAGTCTTCCGGGTATGATGATGGCCTTTTGCTTCCTGCTGAGGGCTATGCGAGGCCCACTGGACTTGCAACTTCTTGCATTGCATCCCGGGAGATCTCTGCTTTGTTTCGTGATACCAGATTGGCTTTGGGGATGGGATACTGGACTTTATTGGGGAGTCATAGAGTTAGTACTAGGTAATCTCTCTGGGAGTTTCGTCGTGGAACGGAAACTTGAAGAATGGGGAAAATCAGGGAGGAGAGATCCTGGGGGCGATGGGACTCGACTCTACGTAGTCGACCTGGTTTTGTTTGTTCGGGGAGGGGGGCGGGGATCCCCATTGTCACATCTGAATGATGCAAATTCATTAGCGCAGTTCTGGAGTCTCAGTTTCAGTTTTCTCTGTTGTGGATACGGATACCAATTGAAGATTGTTGTGCTGAATGCTTTAGTGTTTGTGGTTGTAGATGGAGAGGGTCCATCCAGTCCTCGTCTTGGTTCTGTCTGATTTGGAAGGAAGTTGTGAATGTTGGATATTGAATACCATCAGCAAAACTATGTGTACAATTACAGAGAATCATTAGCACAAGATGCCAGATACTACTTCATAACTACGCCCAGATTTTGTATCTGTGAGCACACAAAACACCTCTAAATATAAATACATTGTCCAAGAAAAGGTGAAGGGGTGGGGGGAGTGTATCCCTATTCCAAAAATGCCAAAGCTTTAGGGAAACCTCCCTGGACCTTGCAGGAAGACTAAATCACCAATACTCCCACACCAGATCCGGCAGCACGGTGCGCATGATCTGCCAGTGCTCGAGGGCGGAGCGATCCTGGTACTTGTGCAGGAGGTGGGACTCGCGGGCCGTCAGCAGGCGGCGGCCGTTGGGCGGGATGACCTCGAAGCGGGCGGGGTCGACCTCGTGGCGGGGGAGCAGGTGGGTCTCGCGGAACTTGCTGCCCAGGTAGTCGTTGGCGGTGGGCTGGCGGAAGCGCAGCGGGGTGGCGGCGCTCTTCTTGCAGAAGATGACCATGTTGGTGAAGTCGTTGTTGAGGTCGTCGTTCTCGGCCGCCTCGCGGAAGATGCGGCAGGTCGGGAAGACGGCGCGGATGGTGCGGATGGTCAGGGCCGCGGGGTAGAGGGTGATGTCGCCGGCGTAGTTCTGTTGGTGTTAGCTTTGCGCGGCGGCTTTTTTTGGGGAAGGGGGTTTGTACAAGGGCAATGACGCCGTCGTCCTTGAGGAGGGAGGCGAGTTTCTCGATGAATTCGATGGTGAAGAGCTCGAGGGGCTCGGCGCCGCCGGTGAAGACGTCGTGGACGATATAATCATACTGCGCCGGGGGAGAGCGCTCCACGAAGGTGGTGGCGTCCTCGATGACGGCGATGTGGTTCGAGGGCAGGTGGAAGTACTCCAATGCGAACTGGTGCACGACGGGGTCGATTTCCACGATGGTGGTCTCGATGCCGTGCTCGATCAGCGCGGAAGGCGTGGTTCCGACACCGAGACCGCTGTGTATGCACGGATTAGCCTTGTGGGTGTGGAGCTGGCAGGGTTCTGGTGCTTACATGACGAGTGCCTTGCTGTCGGCGTCCACACGGGGCTCGCCGTGGTCAGTCTCCACGAGGCGGACGGATTCCAGCATGGTGAAGACAGCGTAGATCGGATCCAAGGTGGCAGGGCTGTAGCCGCGCGGCATTCTGGTCCACTGACCTCCCAGCAGGCTGTGGTCGCATCGCATGACTCGGAAGCCATCGTTCAGGTTATCGAGCACCGAGATGTAGCCGGTGTTGGAATCCTGACGGGCAACCAGCGCGAAGCCCTCGTCGTTCAGGTACGAGTTCAGGGCTCCGTCGCTGAGATGCACGTTGGAGGTGGCCGAGAGGAGCAAGGAGGGGACCGCGAAGAGCAGGAATTTGGAGGGGATGACAGCAGAGTACAAGGCAGGCAGCAAGAATTGCAAGCCGGCGCGGCTGAAGAAGATGGTCGATCCGATGAACTTACCCAGAAATGCCTTGGCGATCTTCTCTCCAACCTTGTAGATGACATAGGTGGAGAGGAGCGGAACGTGCTCGGCAACGGCTTCACCATGGCGACCTAGATCCAGACCTGCCTGCACCAGCTTGCCTGCACAGGCGACAGAGAGGATGACCAATGGATAGTAGGCAGCTATCTCGGTGAAGATGGGGCCGACAGGATTTCCCAGAACAGAGCTCGACGAAAATAGGAAGGTCTGAATGGTGGGAATCCAGAAGGCCACGACTGGGATGAAGTAGACCGCCTTCCGGCCGGAGAGTCGCTGGATGTGATCCTTCATGAACCATCCCACAGCGGCCACAATGGCAACTCCATAGGCATGGAAGACGTGTGTACCGTGAGTACCATAGACAGGGGCCAAAGTCAGAACCGTCAAAGGCGAGTAGAACGCGGTGAGCACCAGCAGTGCTGCGCCGGTCACCAGCTGTCTGGTGGTGGGTTTTTGCCACAGGGCACCAAGAGAAGACATGGTGTCCGTTTCTGAAATGACGGAATCTGCCAGCACCACACCTTTCGAGTGAACTTCAAGCTGACCAGAGTGATTCTTGTGGCCAGGGAGCTTTCCTGAAGGTACTTGTTAATTCAATGGATTCCATTTTGAGCTGTCACTTTTTTCTTTGGGGGGGAGCAGGGGCAGACTGTGGACCACCGTCCCGCAGACAAGCAATGACAGGACAAGTAGCTGGATGTGAAACGGAAAGAGGGAGACTAGTCTTACCTTGTTTCTCAGTTCGAAACTCGAGTAGCCATACTCCGTTGTCGGAATTAACTAATGGATTGAGCAAGCACTGAGGAAGATGATGTTCTTGGTGTGTTCCGCGGAGCTTCGATGACGGCAGGAATTAATCTGCCACCCGCCGCTCTTTTCCGCTTTTTCCCCCTCTCTTCTCCGCTTCCCCCCCTCCCCCTTCACCTTTATTGTCGTTTATTGTCGTTCGACCTCTTCGAATCTTGCTTATTGTCGCTAAGACATATGTTCTAGCATTAATCCGGTCTGAACTAATTGATAATGCCTCTTTTCCCAATGGGTATCATTCCAACGACGCCCAAGATGGAGGCAAATCCTGCCTCCGCCATGCCCACCTCCCCGGCCACCCAGATCAAGAACCGTCGCAAGCGTTACCTGGACATGCACCCAGAGTACTTTTCTGCTGATCTCGAGCTAGCCGGTCCGCTTGTCGCTCATATCTGTTTTACTTTGATGACTTGACTGGCACACTGCCTGCTATAGTCGTCACGAACAACCCACATAGTAATTGTCAAGCTAACACCCCCAGCAACCGCACAGACCCCTTGCTCTATGACCGTTTGATCCGCCGTTTCCAAACTCCCGCAGAACGCGAAGCCGAAGGACGCGCCAAAGGATTTTCCGGTGTCCTCCAGGCGGACCTGTGCCGCTCCGAAGCGAAATTCGAGGCGTTGAACCACCCGGACCCCCACGCCATGTTCAGCTACACCCGGGGTCCGAACGGGGAGATCCTCGCTGAGGACAGAGACGAGATCCCGCCCAGCAAGGAGGAAGGCGAGAAGCTGTGGCAGTGGGAGATGACCATGCGGTTTCTGCGGGGCGAAGATACGGATTTCGACTACACCACCGTCGATCACAATGATGAATATGACGATTGGAACGAGGCGCAGGAACAGTACTTTGACGACGAGGAGCCGGAATGGATTGTCGAGGGCGAGGGCGGGGACAGTGGGGATGTCAGGTCTCGGCTTCAAGGTGAGACTGGCATTCAGGACTTTTGAGTCGCTTTGCCGTGATCAGTTGTTTTGCGGATCCGGATACGCCGCAGTTCGGGGCAGTCTCGGCTCGTCCCGAGCGTTAACTCGTACTTTGACCTACGATTCTTCTCGTGCTTTCAGTCTCAGCCTCTGATGAGTAATGACTTGCTCTTTGCGGCGCAGTTCTATGACTGGATTCCGTTCTCGCATACTGCAGAGACAACGGAAGTTGACATACTGGCGTTTGATGCTCGTCAGAACGACTTTTCCGAGGCCTGTCAAGACCGACATGGAGGAACAGCCCAAGCATGCGTCATTGAATACCAGACCACCACGTCATGGCTGGTGCCGAGTGGCCCTCGGCCGGCAGACGGCCGAGACCAGATCAGGACTGGGGATCTCCTCCACGGCTCGCTAAGAATTGGCTTTGGCGGATTCGATTGTCCTAGCACGCCCCTCCCCCGTGCTTGTTGCATTAGAGCTTGGATATCTCTTCCGCAGGAGTCGACTGACGTAGTGAGTCACTTCCCCTTTCAGCTGCTGGGTCAGGCTGATGCCGGACCGTGGGTAATTGGAGCACATGGTACACAGGTTTCCAGCGGGGAAAACCTACGGGGAAAATTCAAGCCACGCATAAGGATCTTGATTTTGTGCCGAGCCACTATCTGTTGGTGAATGATTTAGTATACAGCTTAGTGAATGTATGCATAGGTACCTGGGTGAATGCCAAACCATGGACAATGTAAAGATGGGAATGGAGAGGCCGCTTGTACACACTCATTCCTTATTCTCTCTCATATACTTGATGAGACATGTCTCTAAAGCATCTTTTTCCCGAAGCATGACATCCATACCTGTCACCGCCATGATTGTCCTGAATTGCATCCCTCTCGCAAACCAAATGCATTCTTCAACTCTCAACGCCTGCCCATGGAATCCACTTCCAGAATTACATCTTAACGATGCTGCTCAGCACAATTTTCACCCGAGCCCACGGTTAGCGAGCCCGAATAACCCTCATCCCGGCAATCAAGTCAAGGAGAAAAGCTGAGGCAATTCAGCAATAATGCTGTCATCCCCCATATGACTCTTCTGCTGGCGAGGGAGGAAGAACCCATCCATGCCCACCTCGTCTCTTCTTCCATCTTTTTCGTCCTTTCTCCCTGTTTCCCCACCTCTGCTGTCTTGTGCATTCAGCAGCAATATCTTGATTGTCTGAAGCACCACTATTCACACCTTTACATATTGGCATACGCCTATTCTTACCCGTCAGTGACATTCATCCAATCTTGTCATTGACATAATCCTTATTCATCCTTTCCACCCTTGTTCTCCTCGCCCTTCACCCTATTTTCTCGCCTAGCAGGCTCTATATACTGCAAGGCATCTGATTTCTGCACCTCGAAGCGCAGAAGATTATATACCCATTGTCTCGAACAATAGGCTGTCGATATATCAGACGGGGCTTTGAGCATTGTCCCATTATCATCAGCATTATCATCATCATCATCATCATCATCATCACATAGTCGACCAGCCCTATCAGGATTACCAGCGATAGCAGCTGCTGCCCTGAAGATGCAAACAGCGGCCACTCTCCCCATTCGCCTGCACTCGAACAGAGTGTGTATTTCGAGCATGGAAAGCTCGCTCGTGGAGGGCAGCGCCACTACCTCCACCACCTCCTCCTCCTCTTCTTCTTCTTCTTCCTCCTCCAGCCCAAGCAACAACAGAACCTCCAACACCCCCACGAACGAGACCTCCTCCTCCTCCCCCAAGCCACGCAACTCTGCCTCATCAAGCAACTCTTCCTAGGGCTAAGCTACCTGCACAGCCAAGGCATCGCGCACGGGGACCTCAAACCAGCGAACCCCCTCCTCTCCGGCGAGGGATCCCGGCTCAAGCTCGCCGACCTCGGCTTCGCCTTCCGCTTCCGCTCCCGCTTCCAGCAGCCCTCCGGGGCCGAATGCACCCCGCTCCCAATCACCGTGAGTGCGACCTCGCCCGTGACCGGGACGGAGCCCTACATCGCGCCGGAGATGTGGCTGGCTAATTGCATGGCCGCTGCTCTTGCAGAAGCAGAAGCAGCAACAGCAACGGCAACGGCAACGGCAACGGCAACAAGCAATGTAGCTGCAGCCGCACCGACGTACGACCCCCGCGCCGCCGACATCTGGGCCTGTGCCCTCACGGCCCGCCAGATCCTGGGGCTGGGGTACCCGTGGCGGCACGCGATCGACCCCGGGGACGAGCACTACGCCCGCTTTGTGGGGTGGCAGCGGTTCTGGGCGAAGACCGGTACTACCCCTACCCGCCTCGACGCCGCCGCCGGGAGATGGCCCCTGTGCGGCCGCGGGTTCAAGGCCAAGGAATACCCGGATTACGCGGCGTTGGTGCTCGTGCTGGGGATGCTGCATCCGGTTCCCAAGCGGCGGCTGACGGTGGAGAACATCCTAAAGGATCCCTGGGTGAGGGGGATTGCGTGCTGTTCGCCGGTTGTGCCCGAGGGGAGCCGCGCCGTGCATGATCATGCTCGGTTGAAGGTGGATTCTCGGGTGAAGTGCACGAGATAAAGGCAATGTCTTGTGGGGATTGGGGTTGGGGTTAGGTTTGGGTGAGGGAGTTCGGGAAGGGCTCCTTCTGGACTCTAGGGTCTGAACTTCTGCATTGCGGAGTTTTGGACATCTTCTTTGGAACGAACAAGTCGTTGTGGATAGAACGACGATTGTTCGATATGCACCAGTCCAAGATCGGTTTCTTGGGCATTGGGTGTTGTTTGGATATTTGCGACATGGCCGTCCGTTCGTTTGCTTGGACACGGACTGGCTTATTTCACTGTACACTCGAAAAGAGTGTGTCTTTTGTTTGGATGCACGTGGAGCGTTTTCGTCGCATAGCTAGCGATTATACCCTTTGAAATGCCAACGGAGTTTATTTGCTGTTGGTCTGTGAGAACCAACTATTTCATCATGCAGCGCTCAATCAAATACGTCCATGATAAGTAAAGTTTCATGGCGCGCATTCGAATCGTAGCGCTCATTGTCTACCCATAATTCATCTGTTTGTCCCTCATGAAGCAATATGTTTTGCATCTATGTAAATTTCCAATCCTACTCTAAAAGACCCCAGGAGTAGATAGCGAAGTAAGTTCCCGCCCTAACCAATAGCTCTTCATGTAGCGTAGATGTCCAGACCGATAAGCCAGTCCATCATACAGAACGGCTCTCCCTCTCCTTCAAGCTCTTCACTGCAATCTCACGAAGCATGACTTTCTGAACCTTGCCACTCGCAGTTTTCGGAAACGACTCCGAGGAAGGCAGGAAGAACACATATTTAGGGACTATTTCAGCTGTTAGCAATTCTCGAATCTGAAAGCCCCTTGGACTGTACGCACCAAGGTGGTTGCTCAGCGTCTCGTTGACGTATCTCTTCACCTTCTCCTCCCTAGCATCCTCACCGTCGGGGTCTCGGTGTATGATAAAGGCAGCCACCGCCTCCCCGTATCGTTCGTCGGGAACTCCAACGACCGAAACATTCAAGACTCCGGGGTAAGCAAGAAGACAGTTTTCTACCTCGAGGGGATGGATATTCTCGCCACCGCGTATAATAAGGTCTTTGACGCGGCCTGTGATTGTGATGTAGCCATCGGGGCAGATGGTTGCCTCGTCACCAGTCTGGGTAGTCATAATTAGTGGAATCGATCATCAGACTCAGGAACTCAATGACATACGTGCATCCAGACTTTCCCGTTCTCGTCGGGAATCATCACCTCGGCTGTTTTCTTCGGGTCGTTCCAGTATCCTTTCATCAGGAGGTAGCCGCTGACTGCCAGTTCTCCGCGGACATCGACGGGAACAATCTTGCGGTGGTCGGTCAAGTCAACCACTTTGGCTTCCACGTGGGGCAGGAGAGTGCCAACGGTGTGGATACGCTTGTCAATCGGGTCGTCGGTTGTAGTCATGGCGGAGACGGGGCTGGTCTCGGTCATGCCGTAGCAGATGGTTAGTTCGGTGAGGTTGAGGATTTTGTGAAGCTTTTTCATCAACTCCGCTGGAATGCTGCTTCCGGCTGCGATGCCAGTCCGGAGGTACTGGAAACCTTCGGGCGAGACCTCGCCACTCTCGAGCAGACTGAGCTCTTCGAGAAACATGGTGGGCACACCGTAAAGGGCTGTGCACCGTTCTTCTTGCACTGCTTTGAGAGCGGCTCTAGCGTTAAAGGACTCAGTCGGGAACACAATGGAAGAACCGTGGGTCCCCGTCGCCATGTACCCCAAAACAGAGCCGAAGCAGTGAAAGAGAGGTGGGGGGCAGCAGACAATATCCTCGGGGGTGAGGCGCATGCGGTCTCCGATCTGAGAGCCATTGTTCAGAATTGAGCGGTGCGTCAGACAGGCAGCCTTGGGCATTGCAGTTGTTCCGGATGTGAATTGAATGTTTATAATGTCATCAGGGGACAGGTTCTGCGGTGGTAGAGAGCTCCCATCAGAGGCAGCGTCTGATGTAAGTGAGGCATATGGCGTAAGTACCCGGTAGTCGGTGCCTTGAAAGCGACCAGAAGAGTTGTCGACAAGAATAACATTCTTCAGTGAAGGGATGATTTCTGACTTTAGTCGAGGGCTGGTAAGATCCGGCACGATAGTCTCCAGAAGTGGGACATTGCTCCGTGGAGGCTTTCGGGGCAAGTTTGACTCCGCACTGACTACCAGATGGCTTGTATCGAGGTGACTTAGGGCCGATGCTAGCTGAGCGGTGTTGAATGATGGATTAATGGGTACCTGAACGAATGAGACTACTTTCACGCATTCCGTAGAATGGCATTAGACTCACCAAAATTGCTCCTAATTTGAATAGTGCATAAGTTACCTATAGAAACCTCGTAAGCTGCTGGTTCCTCGCTTCGACTGGGTATCTTATTGCAGGCTGTTTGCATACGATGGCATATTCGATGGAGTTTCCCAACATGACTCCGACTCGGTCACCTCGGCGCACCCCGATGGATTCCAGGCCCCTTGCAAACGCATTGCTTTTGGCGTCCAGAGCGGCATATGTTAGTCTTTCGTCTTGATGCTTGGAGATGACGCTGGGTCCAAATCGGTTAGCGGGAAATCAGCTGTGGCTGGCCTGCAGATAAGATAAATCCAGGGTAGACATACGCTGTGCGGTCGCCATGTACCTTGACAATCTGGGTGAAATGATCGCCAACCGTCGACTCAAATAACGAAGGCTTCAAATTGGAGGAACTGGATGTTAGTCTGAGGGTGGACGCTTTGGGCGAGGTGCAGCAGCTTACCTCGGATGGCCCTCGGGCATAGCTCTGAGTAAGGAGTCCGCGCCGGGACGCTATCGACGACCGGAGGGTTCTTGGCAGGCAGTGTGACCTCCAAGGGTGACAGCGGACGATTGTATTGAAGCGATACATTGGCAGTATTTCGGATCGGATGGGAGCTATATCAAGTCTGTCGTCGGCGGAAGACGTCAATGTAGAGTACCTCACCCCTTGCTTCAAGGCGGCAGTGGCAGTGACAGTGGTATGGTGGTATGGATCAAGTATAAGTTATGGGTCAGAGTTTGATATAAGGTGATGTTCCTTTTGCACCCAGAGAGTGCATGAAGCCAAGTAAATGGGAAGAATGAGAGCAGAAGACGAGGTGGTTTGAGGTCATTCACTCAGTGAGAGTGTCTTTCCCCTGACGTGTTGTGGAGAGAAAATGCGGGGTTGTGCCTGCCTTCCCAATTGGGATCATTGACCTTTAACTAACCTTGAAGCTTAGTAACATCTTCTTATGATTCTAGCTAACTTATACAACAGTACAGTATACAGTATACGCTCTATTCAACAGCTTCATCATTGACTCAGTCTCAGTTTCTCCCTCAACCACTCAGATCCATCACTTCCGCTGCTTCCACCACCGTCGGTCCTGGATCATCATCGTCCCCATCACTATCGTCTTCGGGAACATAGTTCTTGTCCTTGTGGTCATCCTTCTCTGGGTGCTCACCATCTCCACCATTGTTCTTTGGCGGACCTTGGTATATGACCACGTTGGATGATGGATCTGGACACAGCACCTCTTCACCTTCTCCGCCTTCCACCATGTTCTCACTATCGTCACCGGCGTTTCCTTGTAGGGCTTGTGACTCTTCCGCAACGTCCTTTCCCGTCACAGCTTCCTGTTCTTCTTCACCTGCTTTGATTTCCCTGAGAGGAACTCTCATCCCAGTTTTTTTTGCTGTCCCCTTCTTCGGTGGTGCTTCCGCCTGCCTTGCGGAATAACAGTTGGACGACCCGCAGCGGCATTGCCTCGTTTTCCAGTACTTAGGCCCATAGTTGACTGTAAGCTCTTCATACATGGCGATATCCCGCGTGGCCTCGAGCGTCATGGCAGCGCGGTCCCCAAAGGTTCGGCAGCGGTATTCGACTGACGCGTTTTCGCAAACATGATTGACGAACCGGGCCCAGTTGCCCTGGTAGTATGCGTCTACGGACACTATGCCTCGGGTACGAGGGTCACTCAGCGCCTCCCACCCCAGAGCATAGGTCTGATCCGACCTGCTGCCGTCCGGGATGAGCCGCCCGATGTACTCGCCCAGGATGTCCCCTTTGCGGAAGGGCCACAGCGCGCGCACCCCGATGCCCCGGTCCGCCGTCTTGACGAGCTCCACGAGCTCCCCGGGCATCGACTGCACCTCGCACCGGCAGACATGCGGGGATTCGCAGAAGTCGCAACATCCCAAATCATATACATGTGCCCAGCGCATGGTGACATTAATTTCGGGGTTGTCCTTCGGGTCGACGTGGTCCTTCCAGTCTGCGGGGTCCCAGATGTTCTTGGTGACATTGGGCTGACGATGATTATCGTAACTCGGGGTTACGACATGGTCTCCGCCGTCGAGAGGGGTCGCAAGCTCGTGCGGATGGCGGTCCCAGAACTTCTTGACAAGCTTCAGCGCCGGGCCCATGTAGCGGATGTTGTCGTTGGAGTACGGGAGCAGCAGGCCACGCCAGTCGATGTTGCGCACGCGGCCGTAGAGCTCCAGACTGTTCTTGTTGGCCGTGAGGGTCTCAAGTACCTCTTGCCGCAGCTGGGTGTCGACCTCTTGGTCTAGGGAGAGGAGGCGCCGAAAGGCTTCCGAGTAGGCAGCGATCGCGAACCCTTCCCAACCGATGCGCTGCAGCAGATCATCAACCTCGTCCGAGAGCGCTAAGCCTTCGGCGGAATGGTACGAATCATCCAGCCCTGCGACCAGATTTACCATCTTACTGATGAAGTTCGTTGCCTTCTTGCACTCATGCCAGTAGCGAGTGCGGTCGGTGGTGATTTTTCTGCCCTCCCGCACGTTAATGCGCACCTTGCCAACACGGTTGAGGTCATAGTAGATGTTCCCGAGCGTCTTTGCTTTCAGAGTTGCAATCGACTTTCTTGACAACGGACGAGGAGGGGGGGATTTCGCTTTCGCTTCTGCTTTAGGAGCGGCAACAGACCCCAGCGACAGTGGATCACGAGTGGGGGGAGTCGCTTTCGCTACTGCTGCAAGAGTCCCAAGGGTCTCTGCCACCAGTGGATCACGAGGACTAGGTTTGCGATTCGCGTACGCCTTTAGTCTAGCAATCGAATCTGGCGACAATGGACCGCCAGGGAGGGGATATGATTTAGCTTGTGCCAGAGCCACTGACAGAGGAACATGAGTGCGGGGAGCGGCAATTGCTGGTCTCACAAACGTCGCAAGGGACATTCCCACTGTTGGCTTGCGCGCTAGGGGTTTCGCTGTCACTGTTCCTCTAGGAGCGGCAACAGGCTTCAGCGATGGTGGATCACGAGCAGGGGGGTTTGTGCTTGCTGTTGCTGGAGGAGCGGCAACAGGCTTTGGTAACGGTGGATCACTAGCGGTACTTGCTTTTACTTCAGGAGCAGTAGCAGCATCCTTTGATGATTGTGGGTCCTGATCATGAGATTTCGTGTTAGCTTTCACTATGGCAGCGGCAACCAATTCCGGCGACAGTGAATCACGAGGGAAGGGCCTTGCGCGGGACTTCTGCCGGGACGCTCTCGCCGGGGAGGACTTTGTTACTTTATTCTGGGGGGGAGGAGCATTCTTCTTGGATTGTGAGGAACCAGGCTCTGAATCTGCCTTGGTTGGAAAGCACATAATACGCGCTGGTAGGATAAATGCAAGTTGACGTGACGGTGAATCTGTAAATCGCAGTCCTAGGTTGATTCTTTCGATGAGGAGTCAGAAGATTGCCAAAATGTTTCTCTCAAGGAAGAGAAACGTTACCGGTCAGGCTTTATGTACATCGTTCATCTACTGCCACTTCCCACCCAGATGGAAATCTATAATTATGTTGCTTGAGTTCATCACCGGTGAAAGACCAGCAGCCTCCGGCCCTTTGTGGGCGACATATTTTTGGCCGCTGGATCATTGTCCACTTGCAAATGAAAGGGTTGGTTGGTCATGCTTTGTATTCTTTCAACTCGTTTGAAAGAACAGGGAACGAACGGTTTGAAACCGCCGAACAAAGCCTATGGGGACGAGAATCCATTCTTGGTGAAACGCCCCCCCCTCCCCAAGAAAGAGGAGGATAGACGTGGTGGTATTGGCACAGGCACGATTGTGTTGTGTTGGACGGTTAGTAGATGTTGATAGGGGAAGTGGGAGTTTGCTGCCCAGCGGCTGCAACGCCATCAGATGTTGCCGTTTGAAAGTAGTTATTCCGTAGTAGTCAGCCCCTCCATGATTCCCCAGCAAAATCAAAAGATAGACATGAAGGTCTACGAGTTATCTCCCCATCTACATAGTCGACAAGCTCATTTTCATTGCATATACAATCATTGCAGCTACACTGTCCATCCACAAACCGTAGTCAAGAATATACAACCCCAACCCCACCCCTAAACCAAGCGCGTAAACCCCTCCCCATTCTCGGGCGGCTGCAACCAATTCCGCTCATCATAGACCCAGCCCTCGGCGCCCTCGATGACATGAAAGGTATACGCGAACCGACTCCGGGGACTCGTATTCCTCGAGCTCTGATGCAGGACATTGCCGTGAATGAGCACCAACGAGCCGGCCTTGATATCCAACAGCTGCACCTCCCCGTCATCTTGCGTCTCCTCCTCAACCAAGCCCTTGGGCACCCTGGCACCGGTATTCTCCACGAACTCCGTCCCGCGACTGCCATCGGGCACGCGCCGCACGAACCGCCGCGCGATGCCATTCCGCCGATGCGAGCCGGGGACCATGCCGAGGGTGCCGTTCTCGACGGCGGCGTCCTGCAGCGCGAACCACCAGCCGACGGCGGAAGGCGGGTCCGTGTACAGGAAGGTGGAGTCCTGGTGGCTGGGCACGGCGCCGCCGATGCTGGGCTGCTTGCAGATGACCATGCTCTGGAGGACGCGGGGGTCGTGGAAGCCGAGGGAGCGGGCGATGGCGGCGTTGCGCGGGGTCAGGCTGACCTCGCGGAACGGTGGGGACAGGCTGTGCAGGGAGTGGCCGATCTTGTTGACGGCCTGCTGCTTGGGCTTGAGGAGCGCGCCCGGCGTGTCCCGGTCGAAAGCGTCCGGCTCGAAGAAGAACCGGATCTTGTCGCCCGAGGTGAGGAAGTAGTCGTCGCCGACATGCTCTTTTTGGGTGTCATCGTCGCCCGTGGTGAACTGCGTGAGCGGGTGGGTGTCGAGCGGGAAGGTGTCGAGGAGGTGGTTGGTCTCCGTGAGGCAGCGTTGGACCTCGGTCGGGGTGAGGTGGTCGGGCAGGACGAGGTAGCCGTTCTCGTGGAAGAAGGCGAGTTGCTCCGGGGTGAGGCCTTCGGCGGTCATGGCGGGGGTTTTGCTGGGGGGTAGGTGTGAGAGGGTGGTGTAGGATGGAGGTTTGGCGCAGATGGGAACAGAAAAAGAGGGGGAGGAAATTGTGGGGGAGCAGGAAATATGCTATACGGGCGGGTTTTATAGGCGCGGTGCTTATCAGCTTATCTCGTCTGACAGGCTGTACTGTAAGTTAGCTGTGGATTAGAGAAGATAGATAGTTTCTGTTCTTGAGACTAAAGCTCAGGATTCTTACTAGAAAAGGACCTAGTAATAAGACAATATGTCAAGAGAGAGTAAGAGGTAGTCGTCGGATTAACTTAAAACTCTTAGCTTATGTCTGGCATTCTTCTACCTGCAAAGACAGTGTCAAAACACAAAGCTGTATTGACCGCCTACAGAGAGGCGATAATTCTGCAGGCAGAGTGCGGATCTTGGTTCTATCAGAGCAAGGGGCAAGCGGTGAGCAGCTAGCAGCCTGCTGAGTCATCTCTCCGCCGAGCTCTGCCCCATACCCCAGAAATCACTAACTGTATTAGGAAATGGTACCTCAGCCCGGCCGGGCCTTGGCCATCACAGATGATAGCATGTGTCTACTAACATGAATCTTCACAACAGTTTACAATGCGCAAGCACACTCATCAAGCAGGAGTGAGACTAGTCCAGCTAGCTGAGAGTATCTCGGCAGGTGGGGCAAATAGCCCTGAGAATCACTGGGGTAATATGTATATCCAACCCGCCTCAACCAATAGCATCTCAAAGCTTCTATAGAGCTAGAGGCAACAGTTTGGTATAGTGAATAGGAACTCTATCAGCTACCGCTGACTCTTATTATCCCAAGAGTTCGATCTTTATATCAAGTAGACTCCCTATAGATAGTCATCATACCAGTTTCCAAATATTTAAGATCTTCGATATTCTGCTTTTTGTTTTCTTCTTTCTTCTACTATCCTCCCTCCCCAGCGTCACATATTCTGAATCCATCAGCTCTTTACCTTCTATCATCTCCAAAGCAAGGACGTATCTCTAAAGTCTTCTGCATCCTCATCTCCTTCAATCCATCAACTCAGGTCCCCTCTTTCCCGAGCTTCAGCAGACAATCCTAAGAACTCTTAAGCTGGTCTTATTTTGCTACCGGCTCATCAGCTCTAAACCCAGTAAGTATCTCTTAACTCTTCTGCATCACCATCATCATCAAAGCCATCAACTAAACTCCCCTCTTCCTCTAATTTGCAGCAAGGAAATCTCAAAAGCTCGAGAGCCGAGTTCACTTGACCGTCATGTCTCAGGACCAGTCTCAGGCGCAGTCTCCTCCCGAGCTAGCCATGCTGCGTAGATTGCACAGCTTCCGCTACGCACTGCGTTCCTCTGGGCCAGTCGCTGGAGCTGGAGCTGGAGCTGGAGCTGCACTCTCCGGTCCTCATCACAGCTCATCCCCTTATGTCAACGTGACCAGCACCACCACCATCACATCAGAAGACATCGACACCGACACCGACACCGACACCGACACCGACACCGAGGCCAAAGACGACGAAGACTACGAAGACTACGAAGACCCATCCTCCGAAGACGAAGCAGACCCCAACCCACCAAACCCCC
>NW_024469101.1:0-38107 GCF_003184825.1 Aspergillus fijiensis CBS 313.89 | reverse complement strand
GGGGAAGTGAGTAAGAGCAGAGGAGAAGAAAGAGAGAGAGAGAGGTGGTGGTTTTCGGTCAACAGCTTCAGGGCGGGGTGGCGGGGCAAAGGAAGGATGGAGAACTGTTGAATTGCTTGCTCCTCCGTACCTGCCGGAACGTGAGAATCACACGGGCGGGGAGTAACAACGACCAAATTGTGAGCTACTGTACTATAGAGTAAGTAAGGTAAGTGACTTGGGATTGAGAGTAGTTGTTGGGACCGACGAATAACTCAGGAAGTTAATCAACTCGATGAAATTCAGGTTCGGCAAGATATAGAAAATTCAACCAATTCCAATGGTGTTCCTTCTTGGTGTTTCCTTACCGCATGGTGATGAGAAGGAGAAATTGCCGGTGAGGTGCCAGCCTGAGGCGAGCCATGATGACTCCCGCTCTATTCAACCATGACGTCGTCGTTGCCATATCCAACGGTTTCGCAAAGGGAAAAGGGAGGGAGGAAGACTGGAAGGATTGGAAAACACCATTCATTCATTCCGACCATCATCATGGATACTCCTCCAGGCTCCTTAGGTTAGAGGTGGTCCTCCCCCCAACCAACAGACAACAACCAACCGTCGGTCGAGTATCTTCTTTCGCGATAAGAGCAGAGGCCGGAACGAACGGCCTCATCTTATTCCTTTTCTACATGCCGTGCGGAACAAGGTTGGGCAGGAACAGTTAGTGGTCTTTATTGTCCTTCTGCTGTGCCCTTGTCTCTGTCTGCCCCCCACCCCTTCGTATTGTCTGTCCATCCTCGGCAGCCGCCACAGGGAAACCAATTCTTGATTTGAGGGAAAGCCGCCGGGATCCGCGTCGAGCGATGAAGACACCTCGAAATACCTCAACTGACAAGCATGTGAAATGATGTCAGCGTAACGCTCTGTCTGCCCACCTACTGCAGTACTGCAGCACTGCAGTGCAGCCTTCAAGCCCCTCCCCCCCTCCCCTTTCCCTCCCCACTGGATCTAGAGAGGCTTGCGATAATGATGATCCTGACACCACAACAACCTGTAAATGAGAATTATCGGTTCATACTATTGATCATGATCAGTAGACTAAGCCCTGCTGAGATACCTAATTAGCGATTTTGAACTAGCTCCTGCATCCAGCTCCAGTAAAAATGATAGGGCAGTAATAGTTTGATCCTGGTACTTGACCACTCCTATGATGAAGGCGTCCCAGGCATGCACGCGCGATTACGGCATCATGCAGACGCTGAGATCAAGTCTCAGTCAATAATAGTTAGTTAACTAGTCCTCGCATCTGATGACTGATCTAGTCGAATTGACTCTCGATCTCAGTCAGTTGGTTGCGGGTTAGGCTGAGGTCCCTGCGCCAGTAGAGCGCCTCTGGAGGGGGGGGAATGAACCCGGGGATTTGTCAATGCCCGTGTGTCACCATCGGCCACCGCTTCGAAGGCGTGCGTGCGACCATTCTGCAGCCGGGCGCATGCCTCGCACAATTGCCATGACATGTGCACATCATCCCAATCCTGGCAGTGCTGCTATCAGGCGGATGTAATTTTTAGGCTGCATTGGAGTCCCAGCAAAGACATTCAACCAACAGACAAGGAAATGAGGGTAGGTGTTGCAGCTCTGCAGGTTTCAACGCAATGATACTCAAGTAGATGAATTGAGTTATCCTATCTGTCGGTAGGACAAGAAGCAACACAATGACAATAATTGAGATCAGATAGCTTGGTAGGGGGCAGTTAGCAATCAGAACTGTAAGCCTGCCTTGCTTTGAGAAAAGCTGTGTTCATCATTATAGGGAAAGGGGGGGAAGATGATATCCCTAAAGCCTCCTGTAAGTGGCTAAGGTTCCATTACGGGCAATGGCTTCACAAGCGAACGATAAGTTAGTACGTAGACGCTAAGCCGGAATAAAAGAGTCGGCAGCCGGGTGCAGAGACTAGGACTCAAAATGCCTCACCGTCGATTTAGGGGGAGCATGAGGAAGATGTATAATTGGTATCTGGTCTTTGTTCTCCAATCGAACCGCGAACTGCGAACTTCATTTGCAAGGAAGGACTTTGAAGGAGCGTCTAAACCATCCGTGTTTTCGGTTGGCTTTCCTACTGCTCTTCCCCACTTCCACCATAATGAAAGTAGCCGCACTGAGTCGTTTAGCGAGGCCGTAGCGAATCTCAACTCGCTCCCTCCTAGCAAAACGCTCGCTTTTTACCTAGACAGACCCCCGAATCCACTCTGAGAAAGTTGGAAAATGGAGTGTACCCAAGACTCCGGGTAAAAATAAGAATTAGTGGCTCCGGAAAGGCATGGAGCACACAATCCATTCGACCACTAGCACCCGGGATACAGCAGCGATGACAATGATGGCGCAAAGAAGAGCGGAATTGAGTTCCGTAGAGGGAAAAGCGATGACGAAAACGTAAAAACAGTTGGGATGATATTTTGGACGAGGGAGATACTGGTGCAGTGCTGCGGTTGGACTGCTGGGATGGTTCCTGCCTAAAAACCATGACCTTAATTTCAATCATACGCAACCCCCTTCTATGCAAGGCGGTTGAAATTCAAAAGAATAATGGTTTGACAGCAACACATGATGGAACCCGATGAGCAGGGCGACTGGAGCAAGATCGTCCGCATCCTTCACATCCGAGTCTGACAGGACATTCTGAAACACTCGAGGTGGAGTCCCATTCCAAAAGACCGGCTCACAACTCACGAGTCACAACTCACGACTTACCGCATGCAACGACGACGCCGCCGCCGCTATTACGCACGAGCCCAAGGCCCGAAGTGTACCAGTAACTAGTACTAGGCACGAAGGGATCATCACAGTAACATGAATTGTTACTAATCCTCGGCCCAATTTTAGGAGGACCTGCTGAAGGCAATGGCGGAATCGACGAAGTTGAGATGATGAGACTAGACTTCCTCTGCCAATGGGAAGCAATGCCATCTGATATCTACAATTCCGATGAATTCGAGGCTTGGTTATCAGTCGTAGGTACTAGTCATCAGCGCGGGATTTACCGCCTGGTTGGACCGACGGGGTTGGCTGGGCGCGGGAGCCTGAGTTTCGATGACTACCTCATGTTCCACTGGTCGATGACGAGCAGAGCAAATCACTAAACTGGATTAATATCACTTTTATCATTGAAGGAAAAAGACTCTTTTCTTTTCTCTTAAGTCTCAAAATGCGGGCGGGGCCACCTGCTCCGCCCGGCTTCTGGTTCATAATTTCAATAGTACGTCGCCCTTCTGTGGACTATGTTGCCGTGACTAAGACAGCAGCAGCAGCAGGTGGAATGGAAGGAATGGAACGGAACGGGTGGAGTCTCCCAGCAGGCGGGAGCCGATACAGATTGATTGTCAGATATACCTCCCTCATAGGTTGAACCACTGATAGAAAGTAGGCCACGAGCTGTCCAGTCCCTGAAAGGGCAGAGAAAGAATGGCAGATCCGAGTCTGAACCATACCATTCTTGTGATCGCCCCCGTCTTGCACCCTTTGACTTCCCGCCCCCCTTCAACGTTGGTCATGACGACACGACCCTGGGTGTCGGTGCAGCAGAAAAAAACGAATGCAGACAATAGGGAGGGAGGGGTATGGAGGGGAAGAAGGGAGATTGATACATTAGACCAAGCCTCGATTAACTGCAAGTGAGTTATTGTGGCTTTTCTGCAGTTGAGATCAGGATCAGACACACTACGTAAGTAGTCGTAATTTATGACTGGGGGGGTGAGGGGAGGGGGGGAGGAGGGGTTCAAACAGAGATACTTATGAACATCATCATAGTCAACAATAATGCAAAGCAAAAGGTTTGTATAGTATGAAACCAAGTCCTAATTGGAGGTTGCCCAAGATGCGACCGAGTAACAGGGGTGGTGGAACGATCGAATCAACCTGGATGATAGATGATGAATGAGGTGAGTGATGATGCCACAGGGAAAGCACTCCAGAGAACTGGAAAAGACTCGCATCACCGGTTCGTTCCTCCATCCAGGAGCCTCCAACAGGGAAGGGAAAATTAAGCCTAGTTGTATATTTCAAAATTACACCTACGTAGTAAGTTGAAGTACTACTATTCGGTAGAATAACCAGCCAACCACTTGATAGGTAGGTAGTTAGTAGTCATGAGAGTCGGCTGCCGCTTCTCCGGTCCATCCAGGCAAGCGTTACTTGATGATTACCTAGTACTAGGTAGTTATTAAACACATCATTCCATCACCACCATCATCCATCCCTACATGGATTGCTGCATTGAAAAAGGACCCGAGCAGCTGCCTCACCCGAACAACAACACTTTAAATTATCCTCCTGTGGTTGACTGACACAGTGGAAAAAATCATCATCAAGTCTGAAACCCGATCCCCACATTCCGTGCAGCTGCTTTGAGCATCAGCTGCCTTATTCCTCATGCGTACGGTCTTGAGTTGTTAGCCTCATTATTTTGTTATTGTTATTGTTGTTATTATCGTTATTGTGGTGGTGGTGGTGGTGGTCATCTCCCTGGTTTCATCAGATTTGCACATCCTACCCCTGTCTTATCATTGGATTTTAATTTTCCTTACTCCGAGATTCGATTTTCGGTTTTTACCGTTTTACCTGAGGCAATCACTATAAATTACTACCACGTACTATTTTGCTTCCGCTAAACCAGACCGGTGCAATTACGGAGCGAAAGAAGTGGAGATCGATCTGACCCTGAGGACTTCCTTCCTTTGGCGCTGGGCTTTCTGGTCATATAGAGATATTTCCAGCAGCTACAGCCCAGCTGGAATTTGAGCTCCGAACTCCTTTTTCATCTTCTGATCACTACTCCAGTCGCTCTCATATACCTACCTACCTGTGCCACGACTCCAACCATCTACTCAGTTACCAACTGCTACTTACTAACAGCCACTACCTACTTACATCTATACCTCCCTTACTACCACTACCTACCTACCTATCGCAACTACCTTTGCAATCTATCTCGCCTCACCTCTGTGGTCTATTACTGCTGCCTAGGATTTCGCGGGGAAAGAGACCTTTGATCCGGTGGTCTCATTCTACCTACCATCGACTTCTGCGCATCGTTTCCCCCAATTTTCCGCCCGTTCAATTGACCGCCAGCCGGCACAGCCACTTCGCTCGAGTTCATCTAAATAACCGCCCTTCCGCCTTCATCTCTAATCACTGTTCCACGAGCAACGGAGTTTCTCGCCTCAACTGTTCGGCATAGGGCCGCCACAATCGGTCGGAGAAAAATGAGTTCGTCTTCTGTTCGAGTACAACACCCACCCACCGGAACTCCTAAAGGGGTCGTCGCTTCTCCCGCCAGTTCAAGTCCAACCTCCATGAACTTCGACATTGTCCGCTGTTCGAGATGTCAGCGCTCCATGAGCCTTGAGAACGAGTCATCCCCCGGTGTGGTTCGTTTTGGCATGAACTCCTACTACTGCAGCCGGTGTGCGTCCATGGTCGGCTTCATTCGTTGAAAGACGGAATCAATGGACCAACACTCGTGATTTCAATTCGGATGAACCAAACAACATCAACATGAACAGTGCTTTCGTCACCTACTCTAACCGCTTGTACCCGAATCAGAACCAGGCCACAAACCGACGTGAAATCGCTGGTCTTCCAATGTGTGCCTCTACCTTTATCCGCACGCTCGCTTCCACGGCACTGCTCGGGAATGCCGCCATTCAACCCAAATCACATATCCGCAATCCATTGAATTGGACCTGCATGGGTGCAGCCTGAGTGTTGACGATCTGTTTTCTGGGCCAGTCTGGGTGCCATGCGGCCTCAACGATCAATACTTCCGAAGAACATGGAAGAGCCTGCTGCTCACGCGCTTTGCCCGAACCCCCCCCCTCCCCCCCTGCATGAAGACTAAGGCAGATTTTCTGAGAAAATTGGAATCTTTTGGAAGCGATACTTTTGACAAGTCTCGCTCTGTGCTCTCGATCTGGAGAAGGAAAGATCTACAAGATTCCATCTGTTCCTTCCTAAGTCAAAGGATGGGGAATCGAATGGCGTCTGATGTCTGCGCATTGTTGTATTGCGCATTGTAACCCTTGGCCCAGGCATGTAGCATCTGGATCCCCACGTTCCAAGAATGTGTTATGTTTGTTCCATTCCGCAGCTTCAGGGTTCCAGGCCACGAGTTCTTGTGACCGAATACATTAGCCAGTCTTGTTTTGCATGTGTTGATAGCCCCCTTTGTATGTATGCAGGAAAGCTGCCAGTGAAACTCAACAAATGTTCTCCAATTAAGTGACATCGACAGCTTTACAATAGAACGCTTGCGTGTATTTTGCCATCAGCGACCGTAATTTGTTTTGATCTTGTGCTAACAAGCGCCGATCTCATTTGTATCGGTTGACCACAGTAAACGTAGCGTAGCACTCCACCACTACAAAAAGTAATCAGGAGAAATACCCGACCTACTTCGTCCTACTTGTCCCAATATAGTAGCTGCATGCCAAAGGTGCTTCGTGCTTGAGGCCTTGTCTTAATATTGTCTTCTCATAAGGTCTAAGCTGCAATAGCCCTTTCCCCCCGGAATTTGAACCCCGCGATATGGGGTAGCGAGGTAAACAATGGTCAATTACCTCAGACAGAATCAACATTAACATTGCGTATGCCTATGATACACACCGAACACAGTTCTTCCACTTTACTTGCCTTGAGGTGGTTATATTTAGACATCTTCAGCGTCTGCTCGACCTTTCCCCTTTCCTCTTTATTATTATTTTTTTTGGTGGTTTCCCCCTTCCCTTCGCACTTCCCCGCCCCGTCCAAGCAAAATCCGTCCGCCGCAGCACCCGCACATGCCCCGAGCCCACTCAACCATCCCCTCAAACTGACTAGCGCTGTCCCTCTCTATATGTGTGTGTGTGTGTCTTCTCTTCTCCCCTCCCGCTTTTTACTTTTTGGGTAGTGTCTTCCCATCACTGCATCGTCATCATGGATCAAACTAAGGTGGTCTATTTTAGCTCCAGCGCGATTTTTTCATGACTACAGTTCCCCTCCTCAAGCTAACAGAGAATCAAGACTAGCCTCTCCGCAAGATTGGGACTTGGTTTACATTGTTGTCCTGGCGGCCTATCACACTTTCACGACTTACTAGAGCTGGCTTGGTTGATTTCATTCTAGTCGCAGTAGTGGAGGTCCACTAGACTAGGCAGGCTCGAGTCGGATAACAGCTGGAGCTTCGCTATTATCCTCTTTCGCAAGGTCCCCCTTTGCCAAGGTCACCGTCGCGAAACGCGAATCCCCGCTGGCGTGCTTGCTTGCCAGGGGGGGGCGCGTGAAGCGTTTGTTCTTGTTAGTGACTTAGTATAGACCTCTTCCCGTCGTGCCCCTCCTTCTCGCTCTGTCGTCGGCCCGGTAGGTAACGATCCATGATGTACGGAGTACTCCGTAGTCTGTAAGTTATCTAATGGACAGTAAGTTAAAACAAACGACAGCGAGCTATAGAAAAGCCTCCAGCGATCCCCCGCCTTCCCTCCTCACCCCCTCCCCCTTGCAGCCCGAGAGGGGAACTTAGTCTGGTTTGTCGCGCACACATCTACGTAATATGTTGACTGAAATGATGTGATTATCATGCCTGATTGGTTCAAATCGGTTGGAATGGAAAGATGAAGTAGCTACTAGACACTGCTACATATCACCCGTACCACACACAGCATTAGATAGTCGGAAAGGTTAATCTCAACCTTGATGGAAAAAGAAAGAAGGTTTGGGATTGACCCAAGATAAACAATAGTTCATGCGATGTTCTTCGGGGAGATCATCTTCTTCCCGCCCCCGACATGGAGAAAAATCAACCAGACCAGAAACACTAGAAAGTCAAAATCGGGCAAATGAAGCAGAGAAAAATGACTTAACTCAATGCACTGTAGTTAACTACCGGGTGGACGCAGCGGAGTACTAAGTTGAGGGTCAACCAGTAAACCTACCATGAAATTCAAAAGTGTAAATTCCTATCTTGCTCAGTCCCGCCTACAGCTACTCCTAGTACCGTGGCTGCCTTCCCTTTGCAGTTGTCTATGGTTGTCAACCTTGGTCGGGTAAGTCGAGTATTTCGCTGTTCGCTGATCAGTGGGTCGGTGTTGAGTGACGCCGTGGTTTGGGGGTGGAGGTTGGTTTCATCGGTTGTCTGGTCTGCGACCTGCCTGTCTCCATGGTTCCACTCCGGCAAAGCTGTCACTTGCCTGGATAAGCAATTGCAAAAGAGGCCAAAAAAAAGGGGGTGAGAGGTGGATGTCTCTTCCATGACGATCCCAGTCCAGTTTAAGAAGGTGGTGACAATCTTTAGTTCATAGCATGGTCTCATCAATAGTCAAGGTAAGGCCAAGTCGTAGAACCATCGCGGAAGTGCTAAATAAACAATTGACAGACTCAAAGTATGATCTGCCATGTGCGCTCAGGAACGCGGACATGTCAAAAAGGAAAAGTCACACTTGACGGATGGCTTCTTTTCAGAGCTTCCTTGGACATGTGACCGATAATTTACCTTCTCATCTATGTTGTCACTGCACTAACTGTCGCAAGTCTTGCTGAAACTATTTCTTTCTTTCTTTTTTTTTTTTTTTACTTATTCCCCCCCCTCAATTTGGTGAAACTCTCACCTCGGTCGCCATTTACCTTTGTGAAAGCAGGCAGAACTTCTTCTACGAGTATGAGCGCCCTTTGCACGGAACCCAGAATCCCTGAAGGGTAATATGAGTTCGGATCGCTCATGCATCCCCCACGGACCCATAAAGCTCTTCATTAATAATTCCTCCCCAGTGCTGTGGACACGTGCGCGCAACATGAGTCGCCGTCTCTATTGTACGAAGCTGCGATTCTCAAAGCATGATCTGAAGGTTCCCGAGGAGAGAATACAGCACTGGAGAAACCGTGACACCATCGAAAGCTTGGTCCATGCGACCGTGGTTAAGGGCCTGACCTTGGGCACAGTCTGCGGCTCATCGCACCAGTTATGGGATACCTGTACTCCGTATATATATCGTCGAGGCTGGTGATATTCGAGGATGCATGATACGTCGCGCGAACCCGCCTCATTCGGACAAGCGCCTGCCTGGCCTTCCCCGTCTCTTCTAGACGAGTGATTGCTCTGCTAGCGGAAGATCTTACCAAGACTATGGGACCGTGGAGCAGAGCAGCCTGAGGGCGGATCTTGCCTATCGATCGATCGCTCCAACTATCGGTCCTTCCTTTGGGAAGTGGGGTTGGTTCCAATCCCTGTGAATCCCCATGTCGTTTGGTGACTAAATCATCCGTCCTGACTGGTGAGCTCAAGATGATGAGACCGGCTGGGACTACAAGGATATTTTGCGCAGGCTGACGTTTAGTCGAGTCGTAGTCGATGGCAAGGCATCTTGGCTTTCTCTTTGCGAGCTGAATCCGGCCCCGAAGCTCATATGAGCCTACTTCATTTTCTTCCTGTCGGTTTTAGGACCACCGTGACCGAATCCATCCTCCAACAAGGTCTTCATCGCTCCACACCAATCTGATTAACAAACTTGGGGGCGCGCGTGTGTCTGTATGTATGTGTGTGTACTGCAGCCCAGCTTTCCACACTTTGAGATCCCACTTCTCGAGGTTTCACCTCCTCAGGTCCGCTTTCCAATTCGGTGATGACGGACCGAAGACAGGTGATGACGGACCGAAGACAGGCATCTGCCGCCCGAGCGTTTGGTGTATCCTGACCCCGTCCCGAGCTGTCAGGCCTCAGACCCCTGCAGTGCGACCGTCGTGGAATGTATCCGGCGGTGACCGGAGCGACGAAAGTCGGAGGTGGCAGACGAAGCATCTGTGCATTGGGGGTGGCTGGGACAATGGGAGATTTGAGGAATATGACCCTTCAGATGCACCAGGGTCACCGCAGTTGGATCTCGATCGCCCGGCGACTGGGACCAGGGGCAACTTCGGCAGCCACAAGGACATCACGTCTGTGAATATTTCAACTGCCTCTTGTCAAAAGTGACCTTCATCTAATCGTTGCGACACTGTTTTGTCGCTTCCACGGGAATTGTCTTGGTTCCTGTATGACTTACACTGACTATAGGGACTCGCTCATGATGACCGCCGAATAACTTCCGTTTGCCATTGTCGCCCTTCAAGTAGATGGAATCCCGAGTTCCCTATTTTGGGGATACCTTAACAGATAGCCGAGACGACTAATATGACACAAAAACACCGCCACTGGACGAGTGCTCGTCTGCCAGACGAGGGAAAATATCAGACATGAGACAGGTCGGTCACTGACACAACCAGCTCCACCTAAGCCGGGGCTGAGGTTATCTGTATTGGCGTCAAGTCTGGAGAAGGCGAGAACTAGACCAAGAAGATGGAGAGGGGGGAAAAAAGCAAAAAGCAAAAGTTTTCAGGTTGACTCCGCTGAGGTATCTAGTCTATGGTGACTCCTGAGCGCTGGAGCCTTCGTGTCTGATCCGAGAGGACCATCCTGGTTTCGCAGACTTTATTGGCTGGAAAATGGCTTTTCGTCTTGCGTTTTTTACTTAGACTCTCCATGCAATCAGCCAGGACCAGACCATGCAGTGCTGTCTGGTGTCTGGTGGTGTCTACTGCGGTCTGCTGTCGGTGGCTGTCCTGGGATCTGGCGGTGTAATTGTAGATGTAAATGTGACAACCAAGTACTGTAATAAGCAGAGAACAACAATTGGAAAACTGTAGGGAGGAAGCAACAATACATTCCATTGTACTTTATTCCATTTGATTAGATTTTACTTTACTTAATTTTATTCCATTTAATTTCCTTCTGTTTCAGACTTTTCACTGACACTTCCTGAATACTTCATGTCATTGCTTCCTACCTCTCTGTGTTGACCTCCCTGACTTGTTACTTGTTACTTGTTACTTGTTACTTTTTGATATATCCATCCACCACAGTCGATCATGCATGACATATCATCCCCCCTCGTCCTTCCTGAACCTGACACATCTTCTTCCCCTTCCCAGTGCCCACACCTCCTCTCCCTCTCCCCCAAGCCTCTCAGCATCTTATCCACTCACACTTCTCGATTTCGAAGTACAAGAGACAGCTTTGGTTTCCAGCAATCAGAGAAAGATAACCCTTCCTTCATTCGTCAGCGGATGCATCCGTGCCTCTCGTTTATCCTCGCTGAGCGGATCTGACTTGCTCACTTCCGAGCTCCATCCCCATCTCCATGTCCATGGTATTTTTAGGTATCCCTCGCACTAGCGATCTGCTGCTGCTGCTCCTGCTACTGCTAACGTTACTTGATCTTTCGCGTGATTCTCTTCCTCTTTCTGCCCCCTTCCTGAATCTACCGTCACATTCGAACCTCGATTTCGCCGAAGCTGGTTACTTCTGCGTCAGTTTCGGTCTCAACGTCTCAGCTGTCTCTGGGTGGCGGGACGCCCTCCATGTAGGCAATCGATCGACCCTCCTCCGGCCCTTTGCTCGTATCGCTTTAAAATCGACGAAGGTGCAGTCACTCAGCTGGATCCTCCCGCTGCGGATCAGTGCTTCTTAAGCAGTCCGACCTCACTCGTTCATCTGTGCGACCGGAGCTTCCTGGAACCTAGAACGGTAAGCAGGCCCGCCTTGAGCACCTTCCAGCACTTATTTCTACGGCGAGGTCTCTGGGTTATTTCTGACCCGATACTGATCACTGATCACCATCTTCTGGATCAACAGAGTTCAACTCTATCATCACTTTCCCGCTGGGTTCCGAGCTTTGGCGCGGAGCCTGTCTGGGAACCAACCGGACGCAGCAAACCCGTGTGACTGGTCCCTCAAGTACCGACGGATCGATCTATACAACTACTAGGTATAATCGGAAGCCGTGACGGTGCTCCAATCACCACGACTGCACGATAACATGCCTGCACCAACGTCCTCGCGCGACAAAGGGCGAACGTCCAAGCAGGGAAGGTCGGATGAGGAGTTTGTCTTGTTCCTCCAGGGAGTAGGTTCCTCGACCGTGCTCGCTGCCTTCGTGTCTTGCTTATCTCTCCGTTGAACTAGATCCCAGCGCATTGCCGCTGGCAGGAGCTCAAAGACCTGGTCCGCCAAACAGCCCTACATATCCGACAGGCTGTAGTGTACGATGACCAGCATGGATTTCCAACCGGGCTAGGCCAGATCATCGTTAAGAACGAGGACGAAGCGTGGCGAACATATCGTGCGTACTTGAGCCTTCTCCATTGCCATCGAAGCCGGGTGACTGGTCAATAAACGTGCATGGACTGACACCGCGTTTCTCCAGAGAGGCTATCCACGACCGGCTGGGAGGGCCAAAGCCTCGTTGTGACACTAGCTCGGACCAGCTCGCCTACACGCCCGGTTGCTGGCCCGACGAAGAGTCCCACGTGTTTGATTCCTGCTAATTATATTGCGGGCTATTCGACGCCGCCGAGGGTCACGCAGAACATGGCCGTTCCTCCTTCCCCAATATCTCCTGAGTAAGTGGAAATAGCTAGGGTAGGCTGAGTCTGACTTGGTTTGTCGGCTGACACCGAACAGACCTGTCATCTCCACGAGTCCAACGTATCCGAATTCCGAATATGGCCCGGTGATTGACCTCATGAGTATACCTCATCAGCATCAGCCCTTCCTGCCTGTTTTCGCCGACCCAGTCACTCAGCACGCCATTCCTGCTATACCACAGTCTTCCGCCCCTCTCCGGCACAATTTCAGAGATGCTTTCGCTATACCCATCCTCCCCTCCTACCCATTCCCCGCTGTTCAGCCATTCGTCGAAGGCCCCATAAGCACGCGATTTGGCACCACAGCCGGACGACGAACCAATTTCCCCCGTAAACCTATTCACAACTACCATTCCGACAATGTGAACTTCACCTCGCAGGCCTATCACCAGCCCAGCAGCTCCGCGGGTCCCGCACACTTCTCACCACGTCGTACTATCTTTGTGCAAAACCTCAGCCCCGCAACGAGTGGCCTGGCACTGCGTGACCTCTTCCAGGCCTCAGGGGTCGCAATCGAGCAATGCGAGGTGCCGCTGGACACGGAATCTGGACGCTGCAGAGGCTTCGCGCGGGTCACCTTCCGAACTGCCGAGGAAGCCAAACGCACCATCGCCCTGTACAACGGCTGCACCTTCCTGGGGGCCAGGATCCGCGTGAAAATCGACAGGAGTATGCTTCAGAACACATCAAATGCCCCGCTAGACCCCGTCAATTTCACCAGAACTAGCATCAATACTAGCATAAGGAATCACAACCCCCTCCGCCAAAGCAATATGCAATTCAAACCGCCGACAAATACCTCTAAAGACCACCGCCGTGGCCCCCCAACGGAAGATACATCACTCAGCGAAGCCACAGCCCCAACAACCTCGAGGGATACCTCACCTCCAGCGTCCCCCTCGTCTTCCACTTCCACGGCCGTAAAACAGACCGACCGCTGTGGCCCACTGGTGGTCAACGGGTCTGGAACTGGACGCAGAGCTGTGGCGACCTAGTATCGCTCACTTAGGCAAGGTATTTGGTCCTACCTAGCCAGCATCCCCCCCCTATTCACCTCTCATTCGTGGTCTTAGAGCCGTGAAAGAATTGTCTGTCCGCGTGCCCATGAAATCTGGCAGACAATTGAAAGAGTGGAATGGGACGGACCCATTCCCTTTGGCGGCCCTTCTGACTCCAATGTAGATTTTGGTCCACGACTTGGAGGAGAGCGCCACATGTCTGTTGCATGTAACCTTCTTGTTTTCATGTTGGGGTTCTTCCAGTGTATTGTTTCCCTTCTTTTATTTTCATGGGGTGCAGGTAGATCAGTATAAGAAACTTAGATAGGCAGAGACGAAGGGTCTCCGAGGCGTTATGAGTTCGGACTTTGGCTGCTTCTTAGAGATGGTCTCTTTTTTATTTGTTTTTTCTCTTGACTATTTTTCTTGGAATATAGGGGATTTGCGCGATAGAAAAAGACTAATCTAAATACGTTTATCTCACCCATTGTTGCTGCGAGTTTGGATCAACTAAGCGGTTTCCCTTATTCCAAGGAACGCCTTGAATCTATATGTAATAGCATTATTTCCCTCGTTTCACTCAACAATGTGTCGTATCATCTATCAAATCTAATTCTGCGGGTCAACCCAACCCTGGCTGTCCTCAGCATCAGGAAGTGAGTTGAAGGAAACACAAGGATCACATGAGGATTTATCCCATATGCAATGTGAGAGAATAATTCCTCCATGTCACCATCATAATCATCATCGTCATCATCAATAATAAAAAAAACAAATCATCGTTTCATGGTCCCTTCATCATAGGGTTATACTCCAACCAAACCCCAATCAATCCAGTTGACAGTTTCATCAGGAGGCGCGCCTCGTCATCAGTCAATCAGTCAGTCAGTCAATCAGTCAATCAATCAGTTCATGTCAAAATCATATCAAATGCGGAGCATCAAGCGCACAAAACACCAAAATCGAAGCGAGGATAGTACAGTAAATACAGGTTAGTATCGATTTAGTAATCGGATGACAAATGCATACCGGAACAGGGTAACAAACACACCAAACACACATGCAGGCGGCAGGGCAACGAGCGATGAGGTAGGGAGGCGCGGGGGAAAAGGTTATCAAAGAAAAGGATAAAAGTACAGATGGAAAGCGAAATTCCTCCCATCGACTCCTTTTGTAGGATGTAAATGCAAGATTGGTGAAAAACAAACAAGCAAGTAAACAAAAATGGTCGTTTCATCTCGTTGGAACTCATGGCAGCAGGTATCATATGTGTTTGGATAAGGTAGGTTAGGTTAGGTGGAGAGAGGTATCGTATGTTTCTCGGGGAAGTTGGGATAGGAGGGATGAGAAGGCGGGAGTTAGCTAATGCATCGATTCTCGAGTCCGCGATAGGGCTCATTCGGGAGCATCTTAAGTTGTGCCTGGCTAGGGGCAAGGCGAATAAGCAAAGCGGGCAAGCGCAGGAGCTTCATTTAGCGTGGTTGATTAGTTCGGCGTAGAGCGGTTCGGGAATCTTGCGGACCAGCAAGACGGTCAAGGCTATGATCTCCTTGGCGTCGAGAGGAGGAAAGGAGCGGAGGACTTTGTTGGGACTGTCATGTGGGTGATCTGGATTAGTTCGATGGGTCTTATCCGGTAAGGGGGCAGAGGAAGATGATGTGTTTCATTGGTTTACGGTGAGTTCTTTTTTCCCGCACGTGTTGTGGTGTCTCAAGGTGTGATGTTATGATGAGGTCATGATCAATAAACATACCTTGGACTCTCGAGAATCATATCCCTCATTCGGATCAATTGCGCAACGATGCATAGAATGTTCAGATGTGGTCCGTAGGCGAACAGGAAGTCCCAGAGATGCAGAACCTCCGGTAGGGGCGGCGTGCACGCACACAGGGTCAACACAGAGGGGAACGCATACAACTCAGCCTGCAGCCCCTTGGAGAAGAGGTAGGCTGCTAATTTGGGCTCGACGATCTCCAAACATCGATCGACAAGTCGCAGACCCCGGTGGACGCCATCCATGGCTCCTCGGATGTAGCCCGGACATTCACGGAGGATGAACGAATGGAACAAGGCGAAAGCCTCCACTTCACTGCGGGCGGCATAGAGAAACGGAGCGCAGAGTACATTCATTCCCTGCACGTAGATAGCGGACTCATTTGTGATGCCAGGACTACCAAAAGCGCTGCTGGTGCTGTTGCTGATCACACTCCCGGGAGTGCTTCCCATCGGGGAGGGCTCTTCCGCTATGCTTGGGGGTGTATTAATAAGGAGCTCCATCTCGCGCCGACGACCGGTCGAGAGTCGCGGACGGGCGCGACGCTTGCTCTTCGCATCGTGAAGCTTCCACGCAACAGCATTAAGAAGTCGGATCAGACTAGCTTCTGTGACGCGTCGTTTGAAAAGGGGATCGGTGGCTAGGGTGCGGAAAGTATCATTGCGAATCTTAGCGTAGGCGGGGGAACGGCCTCGATGGATAAGTGACAGGTATTCGTCGGTCGATACGGGCGGCGTATCGAGGAGAACGAGCCAGAGATAAACTCGGTAGGTAGACTAGCGAGGCACGGCGAGAATTATTAGCGGACATGCCCATTACAACATTGACTTGAGTAATCAAGTCACCCATCATTATCGCTAGATCCTACCATGCCATCTGCGTCTGCTTCGACTCGTGTCGAAAGGACAAGATAACGCAGCTCCTCTAGTCCTTCTCGGACGTTCCCATTTTGCGGACCGTCGCGCAAGAGCGACTCAAGCAACGACCGCTTGACTCCAAATCCCGACCCAGTCTTTCTACCGGGTCTTCGGTGCGCGGTGAGTATGGGAGGCTCCCGGGAGGAAGCGTCACTATTAGAACGTGCGCGGCGATGTGTACTGCGAAGCCGCACGGGGGAATCGAGTTGGGGTCCGGGCGCGGGAAGCTCCTCCGCACCAGCCGAGAGGCGTCCGGATGAGGGAGGTGGAGGTGGATGGGAGGAGAGGATCTGATGGGACTTGATCTTGCGCAAGCCTCGCATAGTCCGGGGTGATGAGGGCGACCTGGCCAAAGCAGCGAGAGTCAATTGGGCTTGAGTGGGTCGGGGGGAGGCCGCAGTAGAGGAGGAAGAAGGCGAAAAAGGTGGTACAGAGGAGGTAGGACGTGTAGGAGAGAGGGAGGAAGGAGTAGGCGAAGGCGACATGATTAGGGGGGGGAGGAGGGGGGGAAAGGTCGATCGGGGAGTTCGAGGAGCAGCAGGAGGAGGAGGAGGAGGAGGGAGAGGAGGATCAGCAAGGACTGTTATTGGAAGTGCAGGCGACACATGAAACCATCTTCCTGGTCAGACAGAACAGAACAGACCAGGGAGAGGCTGGGGGAGATGGAGGGGGAGGAGGGGGGAGGGAGAAGAAAGGGAAGGAGTGAAAGAATGCAGGTTCAATTCGAAGTTGAAATTGAAGAGAAGGTAGTAAGTAAGTGAATGGTGGTGGTGGTGGTGGTGGTGGTGGTGGTTGTGATGTGGATCTCCCGGGTGTTATTAGAAAAGAATGCAAGTAATTTTTCTTAGCAGGAAATAAGTTAGTAGAATAGTCAAAAAAGGGAAGAAAAAAAAACACAAAACAGCAAAGAAGTTGTAGTGAGGAGAGTTTCCAGTTAGCTACTCCGTAGTTGAACTACTCATGTACATAGTAAGTTACTGACAGTCCACCAATTCAATCAGCGATCAATAATCCGCCAGTTCAGGTTCCATTCTGGACTTGGCGAAATTCGACTTTGGGACTAGTCTTTTTAGTTTCCTGGCACTACTGCGAGTTAGTTGTTCATTAGTTCAATCCATCCACCACCACCATCATCATCGACCTTTTAGTTGACTGATTGATTGAATTTGATATTATGTTGATTGCACGAGAAGGCTGGCCCTCGCATGCCAACTCTAAAAGATCATCTCCGTCGTGCTCTGCCCCCTCCCTTGATTGACAGCTTCTCGTGCCAGCCTGACTCGAGGAAAGAAAACCTAAATTCGGGCCGATGTGGGGACCCTCCGTCTCCAATCTCCATCTCCATCACAATCTCAATTTCGCTCTCGTCTCTACACGCAGAATAAATACAAGCACATCGATCACAATCATGTCGTCTACTTTGCAACTGCATGGCTGCCAGAGCCACAATTCAGTCGCAAAGCTGATGCTTCGTGTCTCCGTACGCCATGGGCCAAAAAGAAAATGGAAAAACAAGAATAACAAAACTAAATCACTCCGTTAGGCATCGCGTCGTGTGGTTTGATTCGTCTCTGTTCCGCCCACAAGCCCACTGACGAATTCTTGATACCGGAAGACCTCCCCACGTTTACCCCCTCCGGTGCTTCGTGCGCCCTTGGCCCCGAATGCCCGACGGCCCGTGAACCCATTCAGCACGTCTCGGATTTCCCGCTCGGTGAGCGGCCGATCTCCGTCCTCGGGGGCGGTATGCATCAGAGCGTCGCACAGCTCCTCCACGTCGATCTGCCCGCTGTCATCCTCGTCAAAGGCCGCCAGGGCGTTCAAGAGTTCCCGTTGGGCAGATAACGGGGCGAGCAGTTGTGAAAGCGTATTGAGGAAGGTGGGAAAATTGATCGTAGACGCCTCTCCAGGCGGGAAGAATTGCGAAAGTGCAGATGCGTCTTGGCCTTGATTTAAGGGTGCTTGTCAGCCATGCTATGATGAACGAAGATGATTAAGTGCCACTTACCCACGTTCGCCAGAACATCAGTCACATCATCCTTGTTGACAAAGCCGTCATTGTCCCGGTCCAGAACTTGGAAGGCCTCGCGGATTTCTCGCAACTGCGCCGGCGAGAGCTGAGCGGCAGCATCCGAAGATGCTGCCATTATATGGGTGGCCTTGGTAGCCATCATCGTCGGGGAGGTGTCTGGGGCGCTGCCCCCCCGCGTGGGCGACAGAGGCACCTCGCGTGTCAAGCGTGGTTGAGCGACCGGGCTGCGATCTTGATGAGGCATCGAAGGGCCTTCATCCTCATCTGCGACCGTATATGATTCCTTGAGCTTGCTGGGAGACGTCACCGGCGTGTATCCGCGACCGGGGGAGTTGCCAGGAGTACTGGGTCGCGCCTGCGGAGGTGAGTTGGATGTGGATGGACGGCGGAAGGGAGATGCTCGAGGAGAGCCAAAGGATAATGGTGATGGCCGAAAAGGCGCATTGGAGGTGACCTGGGTCGGTGTCCGATAAGCGGGTGTTGAATTACACTGGGACGTTGGGTTAACACCTACCATGGCGGGGAATTGACGGACTGGATGAGAGCCAGTCTGGGATGGAGGCGGGAAGGAATCAATTAAGGCTGGATACAAAGTGAGTGACAGCTGGATAGAATGTAAAACAATGAGAAGATAGTTCAAGTTTGGTCAAGTGGTATGTAACTCGAGCTGAGTGCCCAGTGCCCAGTGATGCAACAACCTGCCCAGAAAGGGAAAGCACCCCAAACAAACAAGGCCCGGCGGTGAGTCGGCCCGGCACCGATGAGGAGACCCGCGGGGAAATCATGGATTGGCAGGCGGTTGATGATATCCCTTTGGATGTTGCTTTTCCCTCTATCAAATTAAATCTAGGAAGTCCACAATCCAGTCAAGATCGCAGCTTGAATATCCGAACAGTTGCATTGGGTTTTTTGGCGTTCATCCGCAGAAAGTATTAGGACTTACTGCGTCGCAAACGCTGTTGCCATAGAGTCGATCGGATCCATTTTTCTTTGGTTTCCCCACGGTGGAGATTGGCCGTGCATAGAACTACTCTCATAGGGCTTGTGCTGTGGTAGTTCTGTTTGTCATGGATGAGTATGAAGTTTAAAATTGTCTAGAACGTCGGTGTTTCGTCTTTGCATCTTCTGTCACTGTGCCTTAGTTTGCGAGCCACGCAAGAGGCCCAAAGTCTGTATTTGCTGCAACTATGTCCAAATGCGGGATGACGGACTATGAGTGAGTTTCCAGATTAAGTATAAACATTACGTGGCTATATGACACAAAGAAGTAAAGGTATACAGAGTTTCGACCAAGTTTCACACCAACCGAGTACGAAGCAAGTGTACGAAGAAAAGGGGAACCCGAGAAAAAGTGTAAATCCTAGCAATCGCTGTCGTCACCCATAACCGCATCTTGAAAATAGAAACTAAGAGCAAGCACACAACATGGAGCTCAGAAGAAGGAAGAGCGCGATGTAAGGGAAACTTGTCTAAAGAAGGAGCAAAGAGAGGCGAGATCTGAGATCACTCAACTTGCTTCGTGACGACCTAGAACGTCAGCAGGGTGGCTAGTCCTATGCTAAACGTGACAAGGCCCCAGGTCGACCACTGCGGCAATGGGACAACCAAGCCAGAGCCTGAGCTAACCTTCTCGGAGCCGACAGTAATATTGACATTGGCAAAGTTCTCCCCACAATCAGTATTGATAGCCTCAGCAGAAGGGATATAAGAATTGACAAGGGGCTGGCCGTCAACCTCAGCCCAGGTGGCAAAAAGAGCCAGAGTAGCTTGAAGGCATTTATTGCAGGTTGGCGAGGGGGAGGGGGAGATAGTGCTTCCATAAGGGAGGAAATAAACATCGTAATCGGCGGAGTTGGTGGTGTTACTGATCGCATCCACGAAACAGTAATTCTTGGTCGAAGGTGATTGAAGACATGTAGCACGATATAATGGCTCATATGTGATCATGTCAGTGTACGCATTAGTGACCAGGGGGTTGCCGGCGGAGTGATCCTTGCCGCAAACATCCTCCTTGAGCAACTCGACTGCGAGCGCAGAGAAAATGGACGCGCAATCGGTGACATTCGAGGCACACGCGGTGTCAAGGAGTTCAGAGGTCAGCGTAGCCGATGTGAGAACATGGAAGAAGGAGCTGGAATCACGCAGAAGCATGGAGACGGCATGACAGGAGGTGATGGTTGAATTGGAGAGGAAAGACTTGAAGAAATTGGGGCACGTAGTGGTTGTGAAGTTGTTCGAGAGGCTAGTATCGAAAGCAGTTGGGAAAGAGTCCGAATCGGAAGACGCTCGGGTTGAGAGGTGAGATTTGTCTTGTTGCGGAATGGCAGAGTCCTCGTCTGCAACGAGAATTGAGAGAGCGGCGATATCTTTGGGGTCGACAATAACAATCTCTCGCCTGGCATGCTGTATTTGTCCGGCAGAATCTCCCCGAAGTGAAATATCATGGACATTTACCCCGTTAGCAGACGCGATGCTTGAATCTGGTGCCAATGCCCGAGGATCTTTCGGGAGGAGTGGAACAGCTGCTAAGACCGTCGGGATGGTAACAAAACTCCATAGAAGAGTTGAGAGAAGTAGCATCAGCTGTGAACGACCAAGCTGCAGATAAGCGCGACGTTGAGACCATTGGCCCAATATAAATTGAAGATCCATTTTATATTAGATGAGGAAGCGAGCGACGCAGCCCTAGACGGGCCCCCGGGTTTGGGGAGTGGTATTACAATTGACTGGTGCAAGAACGTGAGATATAATCGAGTTGAACCAGAAAACTAAGTAAGGAACGTGTGATGGTCATCGAGAGAACATGGTTTGATCCTCTGAGATGGCTGGGCGAGGTCCAAGTATAGAGACGCACTGGGGGGCGCGGAGCAAGGAGGAAGTCAGTGGTTTGCCGGGAAGTATGCAGAGAGCGGCAGGGAGGTGATTTCTTTAAACCATTCTGGTGTAACCCCCGGAGTTGAACTGATACCCTTGGGAGTGAGCACGATGGCAAAAGCCCGAAGTGAAAGAGAGACAGTCAAAAAAAAATAAAAGGAAAGGATGGGGAAGGGTCAATGGTAGCCAGGGGTGTGTGTGGACTGTGTGCGTGTGGCTGCCGCGACGAGACGAGACGGCGTGCCTGGCATTGAAGCCACCATCACCGGGACGGGTTGAAGGGCTTTTGCAGCGTGCAGATACCGTCTTTCCTGCAGTGAGAGAGTCGGATTCCAAAGAACCAAGAGACACGAGAAGTGTCTGGACCGGTCGAGGGTTATTCTTAGCTGCGGGTCTCATTGGACCGTGCCGAGTCAGTGCGACGGCATGGACTTTAAGGAATGGTCTGACAGAAGATCAAGAGCCGACAACACTACTATTGAGGATTCAGCATCTCCTTTCTAGTCGGAAAGGGTTTGTCCATGAGCAGAAGTAAGCATTCAGGATTGTGCACCTCATGTTCATCCTGACTTCTGCTGACTGCATGGCTCCTGGGAAGGAGGGGGGGCCGAAGTCTGCTTGTCTGAAGTCATCGTCATGTGTGAGGATTTTTTATGACTTCCAATAAAGCTCAAGAGAACAGCACAGACCGGTCTGCCAGAGAAAAAGTATGTACTCCGGAGTATGTGGTCCACTGGTCATAAGCAACGTCTGTCAGAGCTCGGGGTTCGTTTCCAAGGTTAACTGGAAATGAAGGGGAAAGAGCACGCCGCGGAGTAGGGAGGAGACTACAAGATTAGCCGTGGTTGGCACGGGCTACAGGTCGGCCTCAGGAACCAATCGCTGAGGACGGCAATGGGGCTCCGCCGCTCGCCTATCGCCCGACCCAGTTCCAGAGCGGATCTCTTCCACTGCATGATTGATCATTGATATATCTCCATCATCGAAACTTGAACCCACCATCCCTTCCCTTCCCCCTCCCCTCCCCCTCCCCTCCTCCACCAGTTCCTCCTTCATTTCATCATGGTCGCTGATCTCTTTGTTCCCGAAACACGGGTCCTCGCGGTAGCCAGCCATGTACGTGATGCTCATCTCTCATCTTTTTCCACAGACCCTCGAATAGTCAGCTGACCTAGCCGGACTAGGTCGTCTACGGGTATGTCTCATAACATCGTGGGGAACGACGGATGATGTCTTCTACCACATTCATCTCTCCCCCGCATATACAAACGATCACACTATTCTTTTCTTCCGACTCCAGGCTGATTAAACAGATATGTTGGCAATAAAATGGCCAGTGTGGTCATGCAGCTACTGGGTTGTGATGTTGCCGCGTTGAATACAGTGCACTTTAGTCAGTTGTTACGATCGTCGTATTAAATCATCCAGGCACAGTGTTGACCACATTGCCAGGCAACCACACGGGCTACAGGCAATTCAAGGGGACAAGAGCAACGGCTGAAGAGATCTCCGCGCTTTACGAGGGCCTGACCCAAAGCCACCTTACTGACTTCGATGTTATGCTGTCTGGCTACGCCCCCAGCGCTGCCGCGGTGGAGGCTGTCGGGGCTATAGGGATGGATCTTCAGCGCAAAGCAGAGAAGAAACCAGGTTCATTCTTCTGGGGTGAGCTAGTTCATTGATTGACCTTGGCGAAATCATCTAACTGGCTGCAGTCCTGGACCCGGTCATGGGCGATCAAGGCCGACTCTATGTTAACAACGATGTCGTCCCCGCATACAAGGAGATGATTCATCACGCGGACTTGATCCTACCGAATCAATTTGAGGCCGAGTAAGACTTCTCTTTGCCCAGTTCCCTTATCCGAGCAATCACCTAATGGTCATGCGCAGAGTCCTATCCGGAGTCAAAATTACCTCTCTCAGCACCCTCGCAGAAGCCATCACCGCTATTCACGCCACCTACAAGGTTCCCCACGTTATCATCACATCCGTCCAGATTTCCAACCTCTCAGATTCATCATCCGCATCGTCCACTACGTCTTTCGCAAACACGCTCACCGTGATCGGCTCCACCACTCGCTCTGATGGCTCCCCGCGTCTGTTCCGCGTCGACGTTCCCGCACTCGACTGTTATTTCAGCGGGACCGGGGACATGTTCGCAGCCCTGACGGTGGCTCGGCTCCGTGAGGCCGTCTTTGCCGCCGACCCCGCCCTCCGCACCACCAAATCCTGGGTCTCCCCAGATGACGTCCCAGCCACAGCATTACCATTGGCACAGTCCACCGTCAAGGTTCTCGCCAGCATGCACTGTATTCTCGAGAAAACCATGGAAGCGCGTAATACCGAGCTCCAAGCAACAGTTGTCTCCAACGGGGAGGTGCTTGGTGAAGAAGAGAGGAAGAAACAAGAGCACCTACGCGAGAGCAAAGCCGCAGAGGTGCGAGTAGTGCGACACGTCCAATTCCTGCGCGAGCCGACGGTAGAATTCCCGGCGCAGGAATGGAGCAAAGACGATCTACCAGCACAATTCCGGTGAACACTTTTTTCTGTCATCCAGTCATGGGGTGTGCATAGATCGAGGATAGATGTTGCTTAGCATGGGCAGGGCTCGGTTTTGAGGTCTGTAGACAATAGACTTTCATTCAAGGATTAGATGATAAGGAGAGTATGAGGTATAGAATGTGAAGTGTATAATGACAGTGTTTCAAGTTCATATGCATTTCATTATATATTCGCAATCGAAACGGTCTAATCTTTGAACGCAAACCCTCCCCCCCCCCCCCCAAAGCGTTTTGCCTTCCTGCTTCGCCCCAAATATTGCCAGGCATATACAGAACGATCTTTTGATCTTCCCAAAATCATCATCATCACATCGATTCATATGAATAATTCTTCTTAGTTGGTACCGGTACTACCGAAACCACCAGCTCCACGAACACTCTCCTCCAACTTCTCCACGACAGTCACCTCAGGCGTGTAGATCTGGCGCAAGAAAAGAAGCAAGCGTTAGCCAATTTCCTCGAACTGTCCTGTCCCCCTTGAAGGTTTACTCACCCGCTCCAAAACCAATTGCGCCACACGATCACCCTCCTTGATCTCGAAATCCACATCGGAGAAGTTGAACAACAACACCTTGACCTCGCCGCGGTAGTCGGCATCAATGACGCCCGCGCCGGTGTCGATGAAGTGCTTCGAGGCGAGACCACTGCGGGGAGCAATGCGGCCGTCTATAGCGTGATCGAGTTCTGGTTAGCTCTGTGTTTCGTTACGAATTATGGAGACAGAAAAACGGATCTTTGCTCGAATGAGCTATATCTGGTGGTGGAGGGGGTGGAAGTGGAGGAGGAGGAGGTGGTGGTGGTGATAACACGTACAGGTTCCCTCGGGCACAGCAATGGCGATTCCCGTGTCGACGAGGGCCTTGCCCTTGGAGGGGATGACGGTGTCCTTGGCGCTGTAGAGGTCGTAGCCGGCGGCGAAGGCGGAGCCGCGAGTCGGGGCGCGACCCGAGGGGGTGAGCTTCTGGACGAGGAGGGCAGGGAGAGGGTTAGCGGTGGAGCCCATGTTGGATATTTGCTGGGGTTGTTCTTCGGCGGTGTTGGGTTTTGTGCGCTTGGCGAGGGGAGAGGAGGGAGCGGAGGGAGGTTCGTGGGCCGCCGCGGTGGTAGTTGTGGTGGTGGTGGTGGTTTCGGCGGGGGGAGGAGGGGTGGTCTCCTTGGTCATTCTCTTGTGAACTGGCTTAAGGGGTTGTGGAAATGAGGTTGAGAAGAGATGCGTAAGATATGAGTTGCTTCTTCTATATCTTCTGTGATGAGGAAGAGAGGAAGGAAGAAGAATTGCGGTGTGTCGAGGCGGACGGTGAAATGCGAGATTGAGGAGAGCTTTCATGGTGGGACGCGTCTGGCGGTCAACACGCGACGAGCGCGTTAAGTGGTTTTGCCTGCTTGCATTTGCTCTGGCTGACTGCTGGGTCGGTTTGCATTGTTTGACTTGTATGACTAAGAGCAGGGTACGTAACTGACGAGCTAACTACATTAGTTCCCGCGGCTGTATTGTTCCCCCCTCCTCCCCCCAAAGGTGGTTAACAGCCGACGCCCCGCAAATTAACCCCTATGGAATGCGGTGCTTAGCCTCGGTTGAGCCTGTCGTGTACCTGTGCCCTTCTTAACCACCTCTGACTGCCCGTCCTTCCAACCATGATACACGTTCCTAGCTTACAGCTACCACTTGTCTCGAACTACAGAGGCATAAAAGCGAGGTAATCATACCCGCTATCGCAATCTCATTATCCGAATAACTCGTTGCGCCATGGCTGGAGCCGTGCGGCAACCGATTGATGTTTCCTCCTTGGAACGCTACCTCGATCAGAATGTCCCAGAAATCAAGACGCCGGTAGATGTGAAGCAGGTAGCTTATCTGTTGACTAGCATTTCATCTTGGGCCATCAAGCAGATTACTAATTCCGAGATCAGTTCGGTTTCGGACAATCCAATCCGACTTACCAGCTCACAACCGCCGACGGCAGCAAGTATGTCTTACGGAAAAAGCCACCAGGCAAGCTGCTCTCCAAGACGGCGCACAAAGTCGAGCGTGAATACAAGATCATTCATGCGCTGGAACATACAGATGTACCTGTGCCCAAGGCATACTGTCTCTGTGAAGATAGCGATGTGATAGGCACGCCTTTCTACATCATGGAGTTCCTAGATGGCCGCCACTTTACTGACCCTGCTATGCCCGGCGTCGACCCTGCCGAAAGGACTGCACTGTAGGTCATTGCCTTGTTGGTTGTCGATTTTCAACCTGCAGGGTTCCTCTCCTTTGGCAAAGATGACCCCCGAGCTAAGATGATATAGATGGCAGGATGCGGTTCGGACACTAGCCAAATTCCATCGAGTCGTTCCCAAGCTGGTTGGCCTGGAACGCTTCGGAAGACCGTCGGGCTACTACGATCGTCAGATCGCCACATTCACCGCAGTATCTCGCGCTCAAGCCCAAGCGGTGGATGTGGAAACCAAGGAACCGGTCGGCGAGCTGCCTCATTTCATGGACATGGTGCGGTTCTTTTCCGATAAGGCCACCCAGCCTCAGGATCGGGGCACGCTCGTGCACGGCGATTATAAAATTGATAATATGATTTTCCATAAATCCGAGCCTCGTGTCATTGGCATCCTGGATTGGGAGATGGCCACGGTGGGTCATCCGCTGTCAGACCTCTGTAATCTGACTAGCCCATACTTCTTGGAAGGCACAGATCATAAGACAGACCAGTTCCAGCCCAACGCGGTCCCTGGCTTGCCCACACGAGCCGATTGTATCCAATGGTACCAAGAGGTCTCTGGCTATGACCCCACGCCCGACATCCCATGGGGGGATGCATTCTTCTCATGGCGAAGTTCGGTCATCATGCAGGGTATCAAGGCGCGGTTTGCTCTTCGGCAGGCCAGTAGTGCTCGCGCGGTGGAGTACGCCAGGAACACCAATCCATTTGCGCTGAAGGCGTGGGAGCGAGTCAAACAGGTGCAAGAACAACTGCGGCAACGGGCCAAACTATAAAATCATCGATTGCGGCCGTATGACTGTCTCCGAACGCTCCATTGGGGGTCTTTTTGGGGAAAGTATTGAAGGAAGGAAGGACGAGGAAAAGGTGCATCATTATAAACCGATATACTGTGAAGCTATGTCCCTATGTAATACACGAACTTCAAATCCATGTTGGAGAACTCTCTCAAGTAAGGTGACTCGCCGGACTCGTCGGTCTCATTGAGTTCGAGACAGAACAACGATTTCTCAAAGAAGGATGAACGAACTCGTATGTGAAATGAGTGTGCACGCTTAGAAGAGCATAAACAAAAGAAAACTAGCAACAGTGTCAGTGCGTCAATCAGACTGCAAGCCAGTGCCAACGAAAAGGGATGAGCAGCAGTAGTTTGCAAGTGCACGGTTCGAAACTTATTTTTTTTTTTTCGAATTGTTTGTTCTGTCCTTATAGGGAAAATCATGGAACCCTCCGAGGTCCGTCGACGGGCTAGTCAGTTAGTGAGTTAGATTAGTCCAACTGTAGGAAGATAATAGGGAGTAAGCCAGAGAATATGTGTTAGGCTCAGTTGGAGGCGGATGACGCCGGATTTCCTCGTATATGCGCTTAGCAAGGAACAAACCCGGGCCAGCACAGGTGTACAGTACGGTACATACAGTAAGCCTTTGCAAATTCCGAAGAGTCAGCACAATCCGGCACCAACGCATCTCTCCCCGGTTGAGGCAATCAGTTGGGTGCGGCTCCCCCTTGCCCCGGCTCCAGGGCTACTTACCACTACTAGGTACTCTTAGGGGTCTAAGTATGTAGGTCCTTTTAGCCTCAGCTTGGGTCTCGCCTTCTCCCAGCCTCAAGGAAGCGTCGGAATTTTGTACGCATATGTGATGCTGTAGAATTAACTACTGTTGACTTTTCAGTCATTAGAACAGGAGGGGGGTCTATAATTGATCAGTTCAATCGTAATACGTTGTTCAGTACTTTGACAATTATGTATTGCACCGCTTAGCAGTATAGCCTCTCGTTCAGGTCGGAGCTACCGCTACCTCTACGCACTGCACCTTCGCTCTCTTTTTTTTGTTTTCTTCTTCTCGCTGTGTGGTCCAAGCTCGGGGAGAACCTCGGCAGGAATCACATCCCGAACAGATGTCAGTAGGAAGAAAAAGTAAAGAAATGGGAGGGCGCAACTGAAGTCAACTAAGCCATACGGTCCACAGGCTCACTGTAGCTGCATGAATCAAGTACTTTTCCCATCCGCTTTTCTTCCCCGGTGCGAATCTCCTAGGAGAAATCACATAACGCAGAGAATCATCAAAGCCAAGGGAAGAGAGGCAGGGTAATAGTAAGCAGATCTGACATACATATATGCCTGCATACATACATATTGGGTCGTAGCGTCGCTCTATCAATGGGAACTATCTATCCTTAGGTGCGTTTGGAAACAAACTCCTCTCTAGTAACTTACTATGCTCCATGTAAGAACTAAGCATGAGGGAGAGAGTTAGCACGTCCAATTCCCACTCACTACCCTTCGGGGTGATGACTTGAAGGCCCCATGTTTCCATCAATAGCGCATCAATAGCGACAAATCAAGTCAAGTCAATTCAATTGGGTCCAGACATCAGAGACTTGGGAATTCAGTTTCCGGGACTACTAGCCCATATACATTCGGTATTCCGCTCAGCAGCAAGAACGAGAACCTCAGGCATGAATGAATGAATGAAACGTGCCCGACTTTCGCTTCTTGCTGTTTACGGTAACCAAATGACTGCCCTAGACTACTAGTAGGTACGACAGTGTATCAGCTTTTTCCCGAAGGATTCGGGAAGTCTAAATCTTAGGGCAAGGGAAGGAGGTTGTCCGAAGGAATCTGGCATACGTACAGTATAAGTTAGTAGGTGGTTTGATTAGTTGATTACCTAATGACTTTTACTTCATACCGTGAGTAAACACGGGATCTCATTCCTTTGACTAGCTTGGCTAGGGCTAGTTGGCTAGTTTTTAGTAGCCGGATAGTACGGAGTATATTAAAGAGGTTCAACCGGGCCAGATATAATTCTCTTTCCTTTTGGTGGGAGGAAAAGCGGGAAGAGAAGATGGCAATTCGCCCGCCCTTCCATTGATCGAACATTCCTCCAATTCCGATACTTTTCTAGCACCCTTCTTGCCGTCTTGGTGTCGATCAGATTGGGTGATGCAGACGAAAGAAGCGGGTGGTCGAGGAGTGAAGTGGCACATGGTACTCTGTACAGTAAACGGTGGGGCCGTCCTCGGTGTTTAATGTTTGATGCTGCAGTGATGCGGGCAGTAATCAAGATTTGGAGGAAAGGGTATGATTGACTGTACATAAGTCGAACACTTTTTGTTGCGTATGTGTGTGTGTGTGTGTGTGTGTGTGTGTGTGGGTATGCGTATGCGTATGTGATTTTATTTTTCCTTTTTTTTTCTTGTTTGTGTGCTGCTTACTCTGTACTGTAATAATAATGCTGTTAAGCAGGGTAAGTTTATGGACCACCCACACAACATAGTAGCCGGGGATTATAAGTACCGTCGACGATCCATCCGCGAATTGGTGAACTGTACCGTCAGTTTGCTTCGGCGCGGGCCGCCTCTAGTCCCTATCCGGTCGCTTCTATCGGATGACATGTCGCATTGCACGACCTTCTTCTCGCCCTCGTTGTGCGGGTGGTGGTGTGGCTTCTTATTTTTCTCTGGATTCTACCTACTCTTCTTCTTGCTGCGGGTGGCGGAAGAGGAGTTGGGAGGGGGATGTCCAGGGCCCTTCAATCGGGCTATTTCTTTGCGTCTTCTCCCCTTGTTCTCGACGACAACAACTGGTTTTCTCGCGGTTTCCGTCGTGCAGAGTAACCCATCGGGACTTGATCTGCACCCATATGATTGTTACTTCCTCAAAAGTCGTGACTCGAGCACGCTAGCTTTGGCTCAGGGGATTGGCTGTCTAAGTTGACACGATGGAGAGAATTTTGTAACTCGTAGCTTTTGGGAGGTGGTACTCGGATGTGAATAGTAAGTCTTACAGTGCGATGGTGGTCGAGGCTCCTGACTGGGGCAGCTGGGCAAGATGGTTGTCCAGGGCAGAAGATGGGTGCTGCCGTAAGCCTTCCAAGGAACCAATGGTGTTCAGGTGTTCAACATGACTTTCATGGGGTGCGGTACTTTTTCTTTCTCCGACGTAGCCTCCTGCTGTGCTGGCAGCTGGTCGGTACATCATGGAGTACCTCCTCCATCTCTGGGACGGGAAGAACAGGCTAAATCAGTTAAACAATTGCCTCCAAATCCTACTCAGTACCAGCTCTTATCACACTTGGAGAACCTTCAGCCTTCACCAGAGAACAATGTCGTCATTTAAGGTGGGTTCTTAGAAGCTAGTGTATGTATGAGTGGTGTGTGCTATCTTGCCAACCCTGCAGGTGAGAATGGGCCTCCGGCACAGCGATCTGCCTTCTTCAGCTGCTGGTCGCTGAAGTCGGACCCCGCTGGCCAGCAGTACGAGTAGCAGTAGCACCGTAGCAGTCGCCGCAACAGCGGCCCTCATTACTTCCATAGGTTATTTCTTTCTTGCCCGTTGTGAAACGAGCATCGATCATTCGGTGCACTGACGACGAAGTGGGGAGGGGGAGAGGGGGGGAGGGAGGGGCGCGAGGAAGGAGGGAAAAAGCGCGTGGGGCCGGGGTTGGGCTACGACCCGATCATCTGCAGAGTGACAGTTGAAAAGTCTCACCAGTGACCAGAGTGACCACGACGCCTCAATTACTCCGGGTCTTAGCCCTCGGGAGAGCTTGCGAAGGGAAGGGCAAGAGCCCATCAGATCATTGTGGGTTACGAGTGCGCCTGTCCGTCTGTCTGTCTACTCTTGAGGATTTACCCGTATTGCAACAATCTAATTCAAACATTCATTTTGAGTAATCACCTCTTGTACAGCACAGTATACCCTGTCAATCCAGGAGACTCACCACCTGGCACTGCGCTCCAGAAGACCTGCCTAATTGGGGATAGAGGATTGGCTGCACATCAGATCAGGATTGGATGCGCACAACCGATAGGCATCAAGCATTTTTTTACTTGTCCTTCTTTTCATATTTGACTCTCTTGGTGTTGCTTTTTTCATCTCCCATCTTCTTGTCCCATGCTCATCCGGAATTGAACTCCAGACAGCCAAGCGTAGAATGGATAATTAGGTCTCTTGTTGAGCCGAGAGAAGAGAAACTGTCTTAATAATGCCTTCAGTCCTAAGTTCTTTATTGGTTATAGCTACCTTAACTAAAGTCCGTCTCAAGAACCATTCCTACATGGGTTAGTTGAAGGTCATGGTGTAGATAACCGTTTCCCGCCCAACCCCTCATAGACCCATTCCGATTCATGGTTCTGGGATTCGACGGGTCGAAACCAATGCCGAAAGAGGTCAACTCTGTAATCACTAACCATCCAGAATACGAGTGCGAATATTTCAGCAACAATGCTGTTATTGTTATTGTTATTGTTTTGCTGTTGGCATTGTTGTTGGTATTGTTATTGTTATTGTTGTTGGTGACAGTATTGATGATGATAATGATGATGATGAAATGGCCGTGCGATGTAACTGGGAAGAACCGGAATAAACAGGGAGGGGTAGAAGTGGGACACAACAAAGCTGACCTGGATCTGACCTGACCTGACCTGACCTGATCTGACTTTTGTTCCTCTTCTTTCCTTTCTTCCCCTCCCCTCCCATTCCTCTTTGTACTCAGGACCATGTATCCTCAATCCTGCCCGCGGCTACTGGTTAGGTTCGATAAGATGGGGCCTTCGGAATCGGCACAGCTCGTTAGTGCCTATGCGCAACTACTGGGCCTCAATCAATCTATTTACTACCTAGTCAACGATCAGTCATGTCCATACGAAAGTCAACCACCGTCAGACCGCGATTAGTTTAGATTTTTGTTTTTAGCGATCTATAGTGGCTAAGAGTTGTTGCATCATTCTTCTTCCTCGAGACTCCTCGTCCGTTCTAAATGTGACCTTTTCGCAAGTGCGGTCGCTGCTGCTGCTGTTTGCTTTGCAATTCCTGGTTTTTTGATGGATGCTGCCTGCCTCGGGACTCTTTCTCTCATAACCAGTTATGAGAATCCCTGTGCATGATAAAGGGCTCAATGAGTGAATGAAGACCTAAAAAGCTCTCCCGTGCCGTCTGTGTTACCGAGCCAGAAGGATTCTGTCCAGCAAAGCGAAGTGGAGGTTTGGGAACTGACTGAGATTCGTTCCGAGGCGGTCAGCCATCAAACAACTGCACCGGCAGCAGCCTTGTCGCCTGAGGTATGCTACCCAGTACGACTGTTGGCTCGAAATGGATCGAGGATCAACCGAAAAAAAAAGACGAAAAATTAAACGAGTAAATCACTGTGCATCTACGGATATAGAGAACTGAGACATTGAGAAACGGAAACAGAAAGCTCTGCCGATCGATCGAGAATCCCCTCGATTTGAGACGATCGCCCTGCGTGGAAGAAGTAATCATGAAGACCACCACCACCACCACCCACCACATTAACAGCTGCTGGCTTCAGCCTAGATGAAGGGGTGGCGGCGGCAAGCCAAACGCACCTTCCCCCTAGTCGCCAAGTTCCACGACGTTTCTGTGCAGATGAACAATTCAGCCTCTTCACCTGTGCCCGCGATTGACTGCCAATCATTGACTTCCATGCAGAGAGCCTCATATGGGTGGAGCCTCTTTTCGGTTTAGGCTGGCTGGGTCAGCCTCGTGGACGTGGCATTATTCTTTTTTTTGTTTTCTTCTTCTTGTTTCAAAGGAGGGGACCGGAAGGAAGGAATGATATTCGAGAGTTGAACATCAATTTTTCTCGCAGGTCTCCAATGTGGTAGACTGCTTTCTTGTGTGTAAGGTTCATTCCAAGTAGGAGTCCACATTACCAGCAGATGTCAATAGAATAGTACCTAATTAGGGTCTCCTCTTTCCCGGCAATTGTCAGTCTCTCAGTCGTGGGGAGACTCACCCCACTTACCTCTGTTTGCCTGCTGCAGTGGCGCGTCTGGGAGTCAGCTTCCAGTCACTCCCTCAACGCTTCTTCAGGGCCTCCTCTTCTCCCATTTTGTTTTGACGCAGGTGGAGCCTCAATGCGAATTTGGGACAACCCCCGGAAAGGTTGATCATCGTGATTGTGATTCTCATGACGGGCAGTCAAACTTTGTTGCGCGCGCACACCCACCCACCATGTAAGTCAATGGGGATGCCAGATAGAGAGAGGGAAAGGGGAACGAGAGAAAAGAGGTCAGTCAATTCAGGATCAGCCAGCCAGCCCAGCCCAGCCAGCCCAGCCAGGCAGACAAATAGAATAGGGTCATTGCCAGTCAATAACTAGTAGTTGGGGAGGGGATAACACAATACGAGAGAAAAAGAAAAGGAAGACAGACGGGTTAGCTAACTTACTTATCACTCACTAAGACACTTCTAATCGCATTTTGGTCTTCTACATTATTCTTATGATTGCTGCTCTCTGAGTCTATTTGTGTCCACCTTATGGTCATAGCTGATTGTTGCGATGTTGTGGTGGTGGTGGTGTCTTTTGGCAGGACTAGATGCTACTAGTGTAGAAGCAAGAAACTTGTCCTGTCGTTTGTCTCTTTTGTTGTTTCTCCACCCCGTGTCTTTTTTCCAGGCCGGGCTGGGTGTGGAGATCGACTTTCAGTCAGCGCGGCTTTTCCTACGGTTCCTTCTCCTCTTCAATAATCCCACCCCGAGTACGGAGTACTGTACCACGGCTTGAACGGCCTCGACTTTTGAACTGAAGTGAAGTGAGGTAAGTTAAGGTAGCTAGTTGTTGACTGACTAGACTAACGACCCAGTTAACTCTCCGTCTCCGTCCTATTCCATTCCATCCCATCCTGTCCTGTCCTGTCCCATCCTGTCCCTCATCTCCTTACCCCATTCCATTCCATCCACTCACCATCTATTCTCATCCATCCATCCATTCACCCGTTGTTGTGTGGGTTTTCTTCTTCCACTTCTGCTTCTTTACTCCTTCTTCACCTTATTCCCTTTCTTGCTTCCTTCTCTTCTGCTTCTAACCGGATCCTTCCTTTCGGTTCTGCCGTTTCCCACGCTGCGGTTGCTGCTTTTGTGCTCTTGACCGCTCCGGCCGTACCCTGAACCTTTTTTTTTCTTATTCTATCCTGTTTTATCTTATCCTATTTTATTTTATTTTCCTCTGCTTTTTTTTTTCCCTTTCCCCCTTTCCCTTTTCATTTTGATTTACCGTATTTCATTTATTTTTTATTTTTCCAATTCTCACCTGCCAAGCGCGTCATAATCCCGCTGGCTCGAACTATCAGCTATATCGGCCACTATTCTATCGTGTCTGGATTACTACCGGCCACCACTATTCTGACTTAATTACCTTTACCTTTGTGCTTCTTCGCTTTTGTTGATTTTCTTCATTCTTCTGGTCCTGATTTGCGGTACTCTTCTGCTCCTCTTCCTCTTCCAGCTGCTGCCATTGCCTATGATCATCACTGCAACTACAACCACAATTACACCGGCTACTGCTATCACCACGAGTTCCGCCGTTGCCGTTGCTTACTCCTGGCGCCGTTAGACGATGATTTTCTCCTCATGACCTGATGCTCGCTTACTTGCACCTACTCCTCCTCCTCCGCCTCTTCCTCTTCCACCTTTCATCAGGCCAGAGTGACATCGTGACCTCTTCTCATCATCACCATCATCATCATCATCCCCCGCTTTTGCTTAACTGAACCAAACGACCGCCTCTCGGGTTGTTAGACGATTCGGGTTCTCCCCAGAAGTCCACTTCCACGGCCTTTTAACTCTTGTGCGGAAGATCGTTTGATCTATGCGCCCAGTGCAGTGCAGCCTTGTCTTTCGGAGTGGATTTCGACGTGCGGTTGATTGACTTCCGCTTGAGCCTCATCGCTTGGTTCCTGAGGCTACCCGACTTGGGCTCTGTGACAGCAGCAGGTAAGCAAAATACTTGGCCGTTTTCTCCTCTTTGTCCTCCTTGTCCCACCATCCTCTATCAGACAGCCAACAGAGAGAGGAAACCACAAAATTCTTATTTTTCCAGAAAAAGAAAGTGAGAGAACTCGCTGTCATGTGAATCCCAACATTCCTCCCTACTATATCACTGGCTTTCACTCTGGTCCTCTGGTCCTCTCTTCTTTTCTTGCTCTCTCCGTTTCTCAACTGGCTTCGCTTGATCTGCACCCCACATCCATCGCAACGGGTCCAAATGATGTGGTGTTCTCCCGAAGTGCTACAGATCGGATCTTGAATCATTGGTTCGATCCTCGCATGTTTCTTCTTCGATGACTTACCGTCTATCTCCATCTCATTCCTCTTCTCTTATCCGAATTATGCTCGGTTTCTGGCTCCAAAGGATAGCTACCGTAGATCGCTTGCCTCATCTTTCTTGTCAGCTGCATCTTTCGTGTCCTACACGCCATCTTGCTAGGGCCTTACCCGCGCACATACTAATCAGATGACAGTGCATTTAAGCCCCACAACGCGACCCATCTGCTGTGCTCGCGGGAGAGGTTAAAGACCTGATTCACTGCCTCCAGCGTGGGCTTGCATTGCTTTACGCGACACAAGGCACCAGAAGAAATATCGACAGACAGTAGGCTAGCGCACCTGATGCGCCTCAAACTACTGCCTTCATGACAGAATCATACGACCCAGATGAAATCCCTGGTTCCCCCGGGCTGAAGGCCACCCAGGTTGATTACTCACTCAAGGATTCGCCTCCACCCTTTGGGGAACCGCCGCCTGAGGGAGACGTTGCTAAACCTGCTGTGGACGATGTGGCACCGTTTTCGGGCAGTTCCCGTAAGCGCCTGCCGGAATCTCCCAAGCCCAGAACACCCGAGGGCAACTCGGTGCTGATCAGACATTTAGAGCCTAATCGACCTGATATAGCCAATTTCGAATATCAACATGGCTTCACTCATGAGGCGGTAACTGATGAATCCTTTGACAAGCCTACTAAATTAAGGTCTAAACTGGACAATGCTTTGCTGCCAGAGCCATGCAAACCCACGGAGACAGACAGCTTGAAAGCTGCAGCCACAGCCAAACAAGCGCTCGATCTGGTATCTTTAGATATTAAGGAAGACCCGAGGGAGAATGCCCAGTTCGGATTGACGCCAAAAGAACCTAGTCATTCCCCGGAGCAGTCGTCTCCTAAGCAGGAGCAACAGCTCACGCCTCCCAATAACAATAATATCTCATCACTACTATCGGATCCTCCGCCACGACAGGAAAGGAAGCTGTCTGACCCCGACTCCCGCTTGAGCAAACTACTTCTCGTCAACCCTTCGACATCTCCAGGCCAGGTTCTACCAGCGCTTCACTCTTCATCAACCGGGAATTCTGTCGATCATAGCCTCCCTTCCCTCCAAACTGCATTAGCGGCAGTCACGGATGTACCGCCAAATCCCGCCGTGCGCATCAATGGCTCCTCTTCTTATACCCTGCCTCCAGTACAAGCTTCCTCTCCAGTCTCAAGGACAGACTCTCTCTGGGATCACCAGCGCATGGGGCAGTTTGGCCCTCCCCCGCAGGTTCCGCCCAGCCCATATTCACATCTATCTCCTGCGAGCTCGAAGGAAATGTCAACCATGCCGTCTCCTGCTTCACAGTCACCGTACTGGAGGATCAAAGAGATACCTTACCTGACCTCCCCATATGAGGTGGCACCCTCCACGGTCAAGAGTCCGGCGACAAGTTATCCGACCCCGACGGATCAGACACCTACAGGGTCCTGCGACCGATCGTTTAACCCCTCTGCGCAGGCTAATGGGCCTGTACCAGTTGGGACATATAAATGTCGTCATCCTGGGTGCACGGCACCTCCATTCCAGACTCAATATCTACTCAAGTAAGCGTCTGCATGACCCCATTCGACTTGAGACCACAGACTCAACGGCTCCACAGTTCTCATGCGAACGTTCATTCCCAAGACCGTCCGCATTTTTGCCCCATAGAAGGCTGTCCTCGTGGACCAGGGGGCAAGGGCTTTAAACGGAAGAACGAGATGATCCGTCATGGTCTCGTTCACAATTCTCCCGGTTATGTCTGCCCTTTTTGTCCAGATCAACAGCATAAGTACCCTCGACCGGACAATCTTCAACGGTAAGGCCTTGTTTACCGAGAGTCAATATAACCGCGCAACTCACAATCTAAACAGACATGTCCGAGTCCATCATGTCGATAAGAATAAGGATGATCCGGCTCTCAGGCAGGTCCTGGCCCAGAGACCGGAAGGTAGCAACCGCGGTCGGCGCCGCCGCACCAACGCTCAATGAGCGACCTCCTCACGACCGTCGTGAGAACCCCTCTTCCCATAAGTGCAGATTTACTGTTCAGATGGTGTTGCATTAGCGACAGCGCCCGTGTTGATTCAGTCCTCGGGAAGGTGGCTTTCTCGAACATGATCCTGATGCTGATGAGTCATGCTGGGAATCACGCAGCCACTCTTACCCACCGCCCGCTACCCGATTCCCCAATTGTCGTGTCTACTGCACATGCATCATATGAGCTCGTCCCGTCTTCTTGATACTCTTCTTTTAGTGATACCAGATCTTCTTGGAGTTACTCTTGACACTCTATCATCCATTGTCCTGCGCGACTTTTTCCATGCCATTCGCTTTATTTCTTACCTTGCATATACACCTTAGCCTCGTTTGTTGCTGAATACCTTGGCGAATTATGGTTCTTTTGTACAAGATTTGACCTCATTGGCGTTCTTCGGGAAAGCTCGCTGATACCTTTTTTGACTCTTTTTATTCTCAATCCCTCTTCGGTTCCTCTGCTGCTCCCAACTTTCTCTTTGCGCCTCCCACAGCACCTTCTAGTCTTCTTCGTAAAAATATTCCCCACATATACATATAGGAGCTCTGGCGTCGATCGAGGTTTCCATAAGCAACATCCTTCAATTGATTGGATTCTATCTTGACTAGTAGTATTGAGTGTGATCCTAGTAATAGCTGCAGAAGCGAAGCAGCGAAACCAGAAAAGAAGGTCCAAAACGGGGGGTCCGAGAAGTTTGTTGGTCTGGACTTTCTGTGTTGCTGTCTCGTTTCTTGAATTGCGTCAAATATTCCCTCCCCCCTTTGCATTTTCAGGTATTTGCACAACTAGTCAGCTAGCCTCGGCATGAAAGAAGGGAAAAACAAAAAAAAAGCCTTGTATCAAAAGACGACACTCCAGAAGAAGAGAGAAAGAAGAGCAAAAGGCAGGGGACACGGGACACCCCACAGAAGGGAGAAAATACACTGGCAAGATGTGATGTGTAAAAGTTTCTATGGGTATTGTAGACATATAAAGTGAGTAGCAGAAGGCTTGATAGCGCAGCTGGATAGAGTACAAGCGACCAAATGGTTTCAATCCCACTCACTGGCCCGCAGTGAGTTTTAGGTGTGTTGAATAGGGTTGGTAGTAAGGACCACTGAAGTTGGTATGGCTGTCTTTCTTTCCGGGGG
>NW_024469100.1:0-39196 GCF_003184825.1 Aspergillus fijiensis CBS 313.89 | reverse complement strand
GGGGGGGGGAAGATCGAACTGGGAAGGTGGGGTGGCAATGATGTCTGTAGTGGGGCCAATCCTCACCGGCTGCTCTGGAAGGAGGGGGGGGGAGCCCTCATCAATGTGATGATATCTGTACGAGTCTTACTGAGAATTCCATAATCATAATCATCAATGACATGAGGTGAAGCTCCAGCTACACTGGACGCAATGGCAATGGCAATGGCAATGACACTGGGCGGTTCATGGGACAGGGCAGCTGTGGTTGTGATGGACGAGATGATTTTTTTCATATCAATGACGTCCGGGTAGGAGAGCAGCACCGGGAGAGAAACACGGAGAATGAATGATGAATGATGCATTCACCCACTATCGATGCCTCAGGCCACCAAGGTAAGCAATTGCATGAAACCGAGAGGGACTCAGATTAATCCGTATCCATTGCCGAACAACAATGCACTTCCTCCCCTATCTCCTTACTTTTATACGAGCTTTAACCATACTAGTAATAGCAGCAGCAGCAGCAGCAGTTATTGTTCCTTGCTCAGTAAAACAGCGAGATAGCTTTCCACAAGCTAGCAAAGGGAAGCTGTAAACAGCCTAATAATGCGACGGTAAAGCAGCAACAGCCCCTCCCTCCATCTCAACCAGCTCAACCAGCATGGCTTTCCACACCTATCATTCTAACACACCTGGACCTTTTCCGATGAGTTGGCACTTATCCTGCAGACCACCACCACCACCATTACCCATTAAACCCGATGAGAAATACGTCCAGTACTCCGTCCTACCGACCGCAAATCGGACATAAACTCAAGGATTCATGTTTCCGTTCCCCGACCCGTCCACTCACTAGTCAGTTACTGCACAAGTCAGCGGAAAGTTCCCAACGCAGCAATTTTCCGGAACCATCGCCCGGAGTGCCTCTGTCCGCTGGGTCCGGAGGACGCTGCTCCGCGCAACCCTTCCCCCCTCCACCCCATCCATCTTAATTCATAACAATCATTCTCATTGAATTTCTCCGGCAGTACTCCGTTCGTCGGGCTGATTGATAATAAGAAGGGTTTCTAGAAGCCATAGTCCAGCTCATCATCTGACCTTACTGAGTTTTTTTCCTTCCCGTTGACGATCTTTTCAGAGAACCCTCGTCGCCTGTCAGCGCGGCCATGTGCGGCAGACTGCAGAACACGGGCCACAACAGTCAGCTTGACTAAGACAACTAACTAACTAACATACCTAACTACACATAACTAACTAGGTAGTTATCAGCCGGACGGAACAATAGCGGCATGCCGGTCTCTGGATGTGATGAGACTGCGCCGTGCACCACCACAATTTCTCCGACGAGCAGAACGGTCGTTCCTCATCCTTAATAGTCATGATGCAGCACGTTTTGAACTGGTCACGGAGCTATACTTTTGGTTGCGATGCGCCGACGCCGAAGGACCCTAATACCGTCGTCCAGTTGCCAGCGGGTCGGATCGCGACCGTCTTCGAGGTACAAGGTACAAGGTACAGTACACCAACGCTCTGGACCGGATTTACTTATCGCGGAGAGTCTTATTTACAAAGTGGTCTTGCGGAATCTACACGAGGTCTGTATCACTATCAGTGCAGCCGGTCTTATAGCCCAGTCGAAGATAGATATAGTATAGATCACCAAAACATAGTCAACAAGTATATCCTTGTGGATTAACTAGAAGCCGAGCGACGGGGTGATCGTCCGGTCGCCGCGAGCTGGAAAACCATATCTCGGGATTAGAAGGTGGAACCGGTCTGGAAAGGGTAGTTTCAGGATGGTACCTTATGAGTAGTCGCTCTAGGAAATCGAGAAGAGGATCATAAAAAAGCTAAGCTGAAAGGTCGAGTTCAAGCACCGACTGATCTCATTAAAAGAGACGCGCATTGGAACTATGTCGACGTCGGTGCGAAAGGGTTGGAACTGTTGAGGGGATGTAGCACCTCGGACTATCTTCAGACAGAAGACCAAATACGATACTAGCTATACATTTGGACCCTTGACAAAAATACTATATTGTATGAACCTCGTAGCCAATCAAGTTTCAACGTGCCCCGTATAGCTGAATATCTTTCGGCTTCTAGAACACAGTTGATGGAAACTAACTAGTATACAAGTAAGAAGTAACTTTTACAGCACACTATGACTTCACATCAGACATCGCTATGCTTGCCTATGATCGAAGAATACTAGAGCAGTACAGAAGCAGCAGCTTACATTTCGTGCAACTATCTCACTTGCAGGATAGAACCAATACGCCCCAGGTATCACCAAAAGAAAAAGAATAAAGAAAAGTCCGACCACTATATACAGGTGACTCCCATTACCATAACGCACCCCGCTTGACAACCAAAAAGCATAACAGAATCATTCATGTAAATCGTAACAGCGGTAGCCCTCTGCCAGGGACAGATCAAACGGCCAGCCGTCGATCCCAACCATTGATAAGCCCGAAATCGTGGACTTCGTCATCCACACCAGGAACCATGATACCATGAAACGGGTCCAGAAGGTTGGCGTGCTCCTCAGGCGACAAGTGAACATCGTTGTAAGGGATCCCATCGCCCGGGCTTGCCATGCTCTCGTCGGAGTAGCTAAGAACGCTCTGCGCCGCAGCCTCTTGGCCCTGCTGCAGATCGCTGTTGCTACTAGCGGACCACGCCTCTGGCGATAATCCTTGTAGCTCGCTACGCGACATTGTATTGTGGTCGGGCTTTGGGGCATATTCGGCAGTGATGGAAGCGAACGGTCCGCTATCCTCGCCACATTCTCTACCACCATAAATTCCAGTAAAGATATTCGAATAGCCCCGGTCCATGTCACTCAGCACGAACTCCCAGTCCGACACTGTGATGGGGCCCGCCGTCGCATCCGAAGGCGCAGAGCTCGATAGAGCGTGACTGCTATCGAAAGCCATGGAAGCAGAGCGATGATAAGCCTTCTCGGCAAGCATCGGAGGCGCATGTACATTGTCCAAAGGTAGACTTGCCCAGCTAGAGGACCGGATATGGCGTGCGTTGGGATGAGTACTCGCGCCAGAGATTGTGGCACGTCGAGATGAAGAATCCTGCTTTTCTGTCTGCGACGGACTCGAGTGACCAGTCAGGCGTGCTTTCCAAGACTGAAGCTGCTTCTTGGGAGACTTCAATGGTTTCTGAGCTGGAGGGGACATATCCGAAGGTCCAATCGAAGAGCCGTGCTTATGACTATCCAGGGATACCATAACTCGAGCCAGTGCGTTGAACTCCGCGGCAATAGGGGACGACTCGGTTTCCAGCTGATCAACGACAGTTGTAATCCACTTCTGGCTCTCCTTCGCAAGTTTGCTGTCATGTTTCAGGTTCAAGTTCTGCCACAGGAAATTGAGGCCAGTAGCAAATATTAACTCTTTCCGGTTAAAGCTGAGAGAAAGGCACAGGCGTCGCTCATCAAGTAACTGTAAGATCTGAATTATATGCTTGGCCGAGTCAGAGATGACGAGGAGCGAAGGCGATCGAACGCAGTCTTCCCCGAAGCAGACGGCAGGCCGATGGATCAAAGAGCGGATGAAATAGTAGACAAGCGACTGAGCACATGTCAGTAACGTCCTGTAGTCGTTTTGGGTCTTGTCAAGTAAACTTACCAGAAGCGGCGATCGACTGCTCGTGACATTCGTGCTGGGTTTGTCCTGTGTGAACTCAAGGCGAAGATGAGCGGGCAGACCCTTCACCCATTCATCAAGCTGCTCTGCGACCAAGCGCATCTTGGGCAAGGAGATATCATAATCGCCATCGCCAGGATAAACATCCTCCAAAGCTTTGTTCAGCACTCTCGAAGCTGCAAACAACGCAATCGAACTGGAAATGCGAGTCGTCTCGCCAGGAAGCGTGGGCAGGAAGCCTGTTTCAGTGACGTTCTCATCATCAATGTCCTCGGGGTATTCGGTTTTGATATCTTGCTCGCGTAAGACAACAGGAAGCCCGGTTAAAGCCGCAGTGAACCTGCTTTATGTTAAAAGTGCATTCTGAAAGGCGGTACGTTATACACGAGACTTACCGATCAAGGACGTATTGACACCAGAACACCTTTTTCCGAGTCTCCGCCACAAGAGGATTCGAAACAAAGCGTTTCTGACTCTGGTGAAGTCTCAGTTGATGGCAAAGGTTGACAGCAAAGCCTCTATAGGACCCAAGGCTCGAATAGTCGCCCTTTGCCATACAGTACATTTGCGCAAGGACATAGCATTGCAGGGTGTGGATAGAAATGTCGTTGGAAATGGATTCGAGCATCGGCGACCAGTTATCTTCAAAGAATGAGGGATCCTGATTGGTTCTCGACTATGGTGGAGTTAGTCTCATTGACGGCCATTGCTTTCTTGACCTGGTTGGACTTACGGCAGAAGCAAGGGCAGCTATTCCGAAAATTAGGTTCAGCTGGGTGAGGTTGTGTTTGTTATCGCGTAACGACTCTGTGCCCGACAAATACTGCTCGTAGGCCTTAAGGATGGTAGGGCGATGAACAACCGGATATAGAGGGGCCCATTCCTGGAAGAAGATGTTGATAAGTTGATCCGAGACAAGCCGAGGCGCCGTCTTCAAGGTTTGATCAATACGTGAGCGGGATATGGAAGGAGGGGCCGCAGTCAGCGCCCTGATCGAGAAATTCGGAGGAAGTCGATTTTGGTCGGAAAGCTTGTTGACAAAGGCGTCTGGACCAAAGTTAGCGACATGCGTCCTCAAGCCAGCTTTTCGACCACCAGGCACAGTTCTACCCCAGGATGCAAGGTGGCGCAAACATACCAACATAACCTTGAGTGCTCGAGACACCCGCGCAGACGGTGGACTCATTTGCGTCCTGCGACTGCGGTAATTGCCGAACTCGGATTACTCCTTCTTCGATAGCGGGTTGGCCGTGCTTCACCGGTGCTGACGGGGATCGGGCCGCAGTATTGGCCTTTCCTTGTGACGATGTTGAGAAGGAATGGATTCGAGAGAGCACATCGATCTTTTCGTCCTTCTCATCCAGCAGGTTCTTGAGATCCCGGACTTCCGACTCCAGCGCGCGTACTCGTTCCTCCAAGGATTCGGTGTAGCCGCGAGGGAAAGCGCGACGACTCAATTTATCGCTCGTTTTGCACTCGAAGCCAACGTTGGCGCATTGAGTGCAACATGGTCGGACGCCGTCACAACGGATCTTCTTGCTTCGGCATCGATCACAGGCCTGGGCAATACGACTCTGGGCGCCGTTGCCGACCTTGATCACTTTCATCGGAAGAATTCCAGGCATTTTGGCGGGATGCTCTGGCGCATCTGCCTGCGAATGGTTTCAACTATTGGTCGTCTCGGGTGCGCGCAGATAAGCACGACACAATGACTAGCGTTGGTACAGAAACGAGACCTAGATAGGATAGATGGCGATAATGTCGAACTAGATGTATTTCCCAGAGAGGGGATATTGACGAGATGTGGACAACACCACGAGTGGGGTCTTTAATGTCGAAATATGTAAAAGGTGACAGAGACAAGTGGCGGAAAGCGTGGAGAGAGGGGGGGGAGGGGGGTTGAAGAAGGAAGTGGAAAAGAGAGCGAGAGGCACCAAATAAGACTAGGAGCCACAGGTTTTTGGTGTTGGGGACGGGAGTTAAGTTAATCATCCGCAGTGAGAGTCGTAGTTTACAGTTGACGGTTCCAGAGTGCCGTCGGGACTCAAAAGGGGGGCCAGGTGGGGCTGTGAGGTGTGGAGTCATGCGCTGGGATCGTGCCCAATGGGAACATCTGGCTTACAGCGTTCATTCGCTCAGCAGACACTGGGCAGGCAATTCTATTGAACCACGGACCGTAAAGTTGAGGTACTGTACTTTATGTATTGTTGTTACCTGCCCTGTGTAATTGAGCATAACTTGAGGATGGAAGGCAGGAGGTTCCTCGGCAGCTGGCTGGCAGCGGGCTCGCAGCTGATCCTGCCGAGGATGTTCAATCTGTGCTCCAGGTTGTCCTGATATATTATCTTTCCCATCGCGCAAGTCATAGTTAACTATTAGTAGTTATCGCTGGTTCAATCATATGTTTCATAGCAACGAACGACCCCTCCCAAGTTGGCGACGTACATAACCTCCTGGCAATCTGACAGCCTACTTTATCACAGAATCAAACGCCATCCCTGCAACTGCAGGCGCCTTTCCGCTAACGGAGGGCGGCCCTAAGGATAATCCGCCACTAATGTAAGGCGAGTGCAGGGCGATTCTAGCGATGCATGAGGACGACCCTCCTCACCCGGTCCGATTGATACCAAACGAACGAATGGCTGGTGAGATGTAGACGCAAGAGCTACAGACCTGATACGATTTGCTCTGTATATCGCGAGATCAAAATCAGTGCAGTGGATTATTGAATCCTATCGTCATGCATCCTGCCAAGGTCATATCTTCATGCTACAGGCCTATCCCTATCGGGAATATGTACACTGTCCAGCCTGGACCGACACTAGTTGATCTCGAGAGCGGTTCGGTTCTTGGAGATCATCAGCACTCCGAGCCAGAGAAGCTTTCCGGATTCCGCCGGAGCTAGTCTGATATACTGGATTAGACTGGAGAATGGAGATGAAGGTCTGTCTGAGTTGCCGCTTTGCTCCAAGGGTCCCTTCAATACAGATAGATACGCTGTCTCCGTAAGCGTGTGGACGACTAGGTCGCCGGCTCCCCCGCAGTTTCCTGACCGGCAGTCAGCCTGATGGTGATCTTGGCTCATCCGTATTACAGTCACGAAGTCGATGGAGAAAAGCGGCATGACAATGGTAATCATTGCTACGAACCCTGAAACCAAGATTACTGTCCGACCAGAAAAATTGCCCACTTGGAGAAGGGGTAATCCCGACTGTTGACCGATGACCGAATTATTCCCGTGGGCTCATTGGCTGAGTTCCTCTCCTCCTGCATCGGAGTCCCTTGGTACCCTCGAATACACACCGAAGTCTGAACTTCCAGGCATCATACATCAATTGCCACGCTGATGTCTCCCATGTTCGAGGTTGGAGTATCGCGGGGAAATTAAACTCTATTCCAGGTGCAAAGCCTCGCTGATGTACTTGAGTAGATGGACCATTCCATGTTCCTGGCTCTTCTTGCTGAGCGAGTGGGGGACAACTCTCATAAGTAGCTCGCGTCCCAAGCATAAAGAGGCTGACTAGTCGGTTTATGTAACTCAGGTGATCCACTGATAGACATCCTACTGTCCTCGCAAGCATGCCCGAGTGTTCGCCGAGAAAATCACAGAAGTGGAGGCGAGAGTTTGGTCTCGCAAATCTGGTAGCAAGTTACAAGAACTGGAACGTACTGAGCCGCGCGTTGACTGCTCCGAGTTTGAAAAACCAGTCTGCCATGATTAGGGTACTAGCCCTGCCTTGAGCATTCAATTTCTGAATGTGTCAAAGAAGAGAGCTATTGTTTCATCAACAGTAAAAGCGACTAGTCACTACACAAAATGATGCTGCTAGAGCGAGCTGCAAGGCTCAGCCCAGCCCCTCATCTCTAAATGGTTGGGCCGTGAACTATTGGAAATTGTATAGACAAGGTTTAGCAAGGGTTACACGCACACATCTATGTCACTCTGCCCAATCTCTCGTTTGTCCGGTCAGATCTTGCATCCTTCGGCTATACGAGACTGTCGAACCGGCTCGACTTCGCCGGAGCTCCCTTAAGGTCAAGTCGAGAACGCTCATTTGGTTGAAAGAACGTCATAGCGTAGTCTCAGAGGCAACGAGAGCGTGGTTCGAATGGATATCCTTGTTGCACATTGCCTGAACCATCGGGACATCCAGGCGCGGTGATCTTGGCGGGATTTCCCCGGCTGGGGTAAACCAGTCAATCGCCAGTATTTCAGGACTGAAGGATCTTCCTCCCCGCGGTGGGTAAAGACGCAAACTCAGACCCCGCACCCACGTTTCGGGTCTCGCCTTCGATCATGCCATCTCTCGGGGGGCCCACGGCTGCGTCGTTCAAAAACATGGGGTAAATCTCGATGCATGGCTCGTATTCCTTTGTTGTGTTATACATCTCTCACCTCAAATATGTAGTTCCTAGTGCGTATGATTCGCTCCACACTGTTGTTTCCCACGAGTGATTGCATCATTCATCGCCAACGGAAGGAGTACTTGTGAGGGCGTTCTCGGGAGTTTTCGTTCAAAGACGCCTGGTGCTTCCGTTCAAAGCAATCACAACCAATCGAGCCTTCAATGTCTCACCATCAATTGACTCATCATAGAGATCAGTCTCAATGGACAAAAGCTCAAGGTTCAAGAGGCAAAATGAGTCAGGCTCGGTTTTCTCCGATTCACGGCTCAGATCCCTTGTGCCATATCGAATGACCGCCGACATCGCAGGGGTAAGGTCAAGGGTAAGATTCAGTGCCATATGTCAACTGATGTTGATTGCTCGGAGTCAGTTCTTCTGTACTTGATAAATATACTATTATTTCAAGGTTTGTTTTATCTGTGTTGCCGTAACCGAGCGCTCGCACATTATTGTCGCCCAAAACCGGCTGAGATATATAGAGCCGGGGACATGTAGCTGAAAAGTTCATAATCAATGAGCCCTAGTTGTCAGATGCTGTGGCTATACATTGAATTAGACACACATATACTCCGCGCTGAGTACTCTTTTAGAATGCGTACTCGACTGCGTAAAGCTCACATGACATCGCTTAAATGGATCTTCGCTTACTCCGAATCAGGTTGTGGTTGTCACATCAGTGGTTATGTACTGTACCTCGTCGCAACCGACTTTTCACCCATATGACTCTGTGAGTCTTACTTCATCTGATTATGATAGGAGCTCTAAGTCCTCGATAGCACTCCTAGCACTCCTAGCACTCCGTGTGCTGTATCCTGGCAATCTCGCTCGACATAATCTGTTGCTATATCTAGCCACATTCACGTATCTAAAGTATCTACTAGTGATGTCCAAAAATTCAACATTGTGAGCGCGGTTTGAGTTCGTGCCAACCAAAAAAGGCCTGGCGCATTGAAAGCCTGGAAGGCCCTTCGCCAGGCCAATTTGAATGGGGACTAACCACATGCGCATCTGCTACGCCGAGCCTATAAAGCGGACTGACTATCCACCGGCTGGTTATCGGGGATGCACCTTTATCGCGACCACCGAGCGATAAAGACAGCCGGGCAAGCCAACCGAAAGAAGGAAGCTATGGCGATATCAATCTTGCTGCACCATAACCGCCCTTCTCCGCCGCCTTTCATGAAGATTTTATCTTCCAATGCGAAAGCAGCACCGAGTTAGACTTCACATGGATCATCTCACAATTCCGAAGCCGATAGTACTTCGAACTAGACTCACATGACTGAGACGTTGGCATCAAGCTGAAAATCACTTCTCTTGACCTATATGGCGGTCACAATCACATCGAATATTGCGGAGAAGACACCGCTTTCCTGCATTGACCCAAATTCTAGAGGCCAGCCATTCAAGTTGCGGGGTCGACGATAACCACAGCCTGATAAGCCCCACCAATGCTTTGGAAAAGGCTTGATTCGAAGATGACTTTCAAGTCACCGATGGCCTGAGTTATGGCGATAAGGAGTCGTAACAAATGTGCCGAATCAAGCAATTTACAGCTGATTTCTCTCGAAGCGCGTCAAGAGGGCACATGTTGGTGCTATATTGGTTAAGGGCCACTGCCCTGATGGCCATCATTCATTCATGCACCATTCGTCATTGAGGAATGATGTGAAAGGCATGATGCTTTGCCTAGATTGTCGAGGCTGGTCGGAGAATTGTGCTCCGCGATACTTGCCCATAATCTCATGCTTAGTTGATGGAACTCATCATCGCGAAGGCTGAGCCCCTGGCCGCAGACAGGTACGTCACGAATAGACGTTGAAGTGCGAGAAGGTATACCCAAGTGTGGATACTGCCATAGCAAGTGGCTATTGAAGATTCAGGGGCCGATGGCGATGTGGTGAGATCTCCAGGGTGGGCAGGGGTGAGGTGTCTGAAGATGGCATCATTGATATGATGATCCTGCCCATCCAGGGACTTGGCATCTTCGATGACCTCAGTTCAATCGATGGCAAAGTCAGTCTCAACTTCAAGCAGAGAAGAAAGAAGAAAAGCGCGGAATTTGTTCCCCAGGAACCACAGATTCCTACTCCGATTATGGTTGCCAACTGCTGCTACCAGGCTAAGAATCGTAGGTGGACAGGTCAAATCCAGGCAGGGAGTATTCGATCACTGATTCAAAGAAACCGACAATCATTCGCTCACAGTGGCTCCATAATGCAAAAGTGGACACTTGCTCAGGTTGCAGTTGAGTCGAAAAAATTGAGCGTTGTGTGTTCCCAGACTGGGTTGCGTGCAAGGCGAACCAAGGAGAGCTCGGCCCTTATGACGTCGACATCGTTAACGTCACCGGCCATCAACCACCAAACCCTGCTCGAAGACAACATATTAAAAGCTGCTTGTTGCCTCTCAGAAATTTTGCTTCTTCATCTCAGAACACAATCAACTCACAACCAACCCAACCTCCAAATACTCAATTCCATCCACAATCTCTACCCTCCAAACTTTAGCACCTCTCCAAAAAACCTCATCTCCACAATCACAATGGCCGACACCACCTTCCACACCACCCAGCAGGACATCCGCAAGCCTGAGTCCCACGCCTCCCACGCCCATGCTGGCCAGACCCCTGCCAACTCCAATGTTTCCGCCATGAAGGTAAGGAGAGACCACCACTGATTGCTTCTATTACCGCTGGCCCAGTTTCTGACCTCATCGACAACAGTCCATCGTCGACCAGAACAACGCCAACAAGGGCGAACAGATCGAGAAGACCAAGGCCAACCTGCCCCTGCCTGACCAGCCCCCCGTCGCCAGCGACTGGAACTCGGCCGATCAGAGAACCGTCAACGTCGGCTCGGGCGGTCGGGAGGGCCCCGTCTCCGGCGAGAACAACAGCGCCCTGCGGGAGCCCGCCACCGCCAGCAGCAGCGTCCGCGTCGATGGATCGGAGCTGCACCAGAACACACAGCCCGGCAGCGACGTCGGCCGCCAGGGTAAGGACAACCTTGAGGGTCTGCCCAAGGATGCCCTTGCCCGGTAAATACCTCGATGCTACTGCTACATCGAAAAGCCTTTTTTCCTTTTTAAAGCATGTACTATAACGAATGAGCACTTTTAATGAATGATCACGGTCTCCGAGAGCAATACTTCCTCAAATCCATCCTAAACTTGTAGTAAAGAATCTTCTACGTCGGGACAGCCGATAGATCTATGCTTGCAGAAATGTTCCTGATCCGATGTGACGGGAGTTACCCGTATCTCATCATCTCCCTTGTAAAAGCTGTTAAAAAGTAGTAGTACCATTACTGGAAAGTGGGAAACCGTCCAAAACTGGTCGGTCTCACGCCGGTCAAGTGTGAAACCACGTACAGTGTACAGACTACCTGTAGTTACTCCGTAGTTGTTTCATCTGCAATTGTCCCCTCAGCAATATGGCCCAACACCCTTTCCCCCTTCATCGTTTCTCGTTTCCGCTGGGCAAAACACCACCCCATCCTCTCCGGGTGCAAACGCCAGATCGTCGAACCGTAGTACCACCACACCCGATCAGCATTCGCAATTGCATCATCGCGAGAGCTTTCCCCGCACAGGTGAATTGGCCCTGCTGGAAAGGAAGATACGCGGCTGTCTGTGCAGTGGGGTGAGGGATCCCCAGCGCTCCAGACGAAACTCAGTCGCCGATTCGAAATAGCGCTCGTCCTGTTGAATCGCCCCGATTGGAACGGTGACAATGACATTCCCCGGAATGTGAATCTCCTCAACCTGTAAACCCTCTGGCGGAAGTCTCACGCGGAAATCCCATGGGCACCGGCGGGCGCAACCGTAACGTTTCGTGGATCAGCTGGTCAATGTAGGAGACTCGCTTGAGCTGTTTGTTCATAAGTCCAGCTCTCCGGCCCACCATCGGGGCAGCTCTCGCGCACTAGTCGTTGCAGCTTGCGGTAGATCCTCGAGTATTTGACCATAAAGTATAGGCTACAGAGGTTTAGTATTGAGTGAAGTGTATCTCGACCAGGCGTGGAACAGAAAGGGGAGCACTGACAAGATAAAGGCGATAGCGACCGTATCACTTTCAGGTCAAAATGTGTCAGCTGGTCTACACACACTGGGGGAGGATATGGCGCTTCACATACCTACCGGCTGAAATCAGGGTGCGTACGTCCTCCTTGATCGCCGACTCCGTGGGTGGAGCGGACCTATCCCCCTCTTGCTGGGCTCTTATGATCCACGACATGACGTCTTGTGGCTCTCCCAGTGTACCCTCAGCCTTCTGTCGTAGAAGTGCCTGTCGTTTAGTATTCAGCTGGCTCCGAGCACCAGCCGGCAAAGCGTTCGAACCGACCGGTGGCCCCTGGAATAACACGCAGCATATTCATCAGCCACGGGAGAGTCGTGACAACCCCAGCTGTGGTCATGGCCCAGTGCAGCCCATCGACTGCAGGGTGCTCGAGCCCCGTCCTGTGGTGTGATGAGGAGTTAGTATGGATGCCTCGTTCCTCTTAAAGAACTATCCACCTGGAGATTCTTACTCCAACATGCCGAAGTCTTTCGAGAAGGCGATCTCTCCCATCACGTCCCAAGCATAGAAGGTGCTGTGTTGGGTGATATTCACCGGTATGCCGGTGCCAATCCCAGCCATCAATTGGTTGACTTTCGCAGTCACTCGAGCCTCATACTTGTCCAGCGCTATGTCTACATTGTTAGACAGTTGCGTCGTGACAAGTGAGGTTAATACAACAGCAGGCATCGCATTACCTCGAAGACCCAGTCCTTTGTCCCACGCTTTCCGTCGTAGCCGATGCTTCGCTGCATCGCGAAGATTCTCGATTCCAACCTTGTCGGGATCGCCGGAGTTCTGATCGTACCAGGCGCCCTTGGTGCACCTGGACGAGGAGCCATAGATGAGTTCGATGGCGGAGGCGCGGAAAATGGTCAGCTCGCGTGGCCCTGTTCGGACGAAATCACCGCAACGAGCATGTAGCTTTTGAACATGCAGTTGGTACTTCAATTTCGTGCCTGTCATAGACAGCAAACTGTTCCCGTTGGAGTCAATCAGTCAGTCAGTCAGTTAGGGACAGCTACTAATTGATATAGGTTCGAAAGGTGCGCAGGAAATTGGCCTGGAAAACGTAAGGAATGCGAAAGTGAATGAGGTGAGTTCTTTTGGATGTTACAATGCCATGAGCGCCCTCAATATTTTAGCTGCAGCTACGGCTACATACTGACCCCCGGCGCAAGCGGCGACTATTCACAGGTATTATTTCGCTTTGCCAGATACTCGGCGTATATTCGATGCCTATGCTGATAGTTGACCAGAAAAAAAGAAAAAAACTCCCCAGGTTCATATTCATGCTCGATTTATCACCACCTACTATCGATTGTCAGGAATCAAGCACTGGTCACCTCGCGCTGGAGTACTCAACCTGTAGACCCCATCGTCTCGATCAGGCGACCACGAATGTAATCACCGACCACTGTCTCCCCCCCCCCCCGAACCATCCAAGGCCTTGGCATTGAGCTGCAGATTCATTCAGAAAGAAAGCGACGCTATAGCGGTAATTGAGACGGTTGGTCAACACCCGATGGCGAGCGCTGCGGTAGAACCCCTTCGGTGTAACGCTGCGTCATGTCTCCCATGTTCACCACAAAGGTATTCTCAACCATCGGGACGGGCACCCAGGATTCAGTGGGTGGATGGTAGACTCCAGGGCCCTTAGTCCCTGGTTTCTGCAAAATAATGAACACACACCCGAAGTCGGTATGGTCGGCCATTACTTGCACGGGGCTCGCCAGTAAGCATTGGGTGTCATGTTGTCCAAGGGTAAGGGATATAGCCTTACCTCCAAACTGACGAGCATCCTCTTCTGCCTGCATGGGTGCGTAGTGTAGAAAGCGCATTGGGATTGAGGGCTTGACGAGTAAATCGTGGAACACCTCGGGTGAACAACCCCATTCTGCTGGCAGACCTTGGGCGAGAATGTCGAGAATCGTGCGGACTAGGCTCACCATTCGGCTCTGGTACGCCGTGACTCGGTCTTGAAATGCAGTCTTGGGGAGTTGGCATGGCCACAGGCGTCGATGTTGTCGACCCTCAGTTAGAATGTAGCGCGTCCTTCGTACACACTTCTATTAGCCACTATTGAGTTATTTCCAACCACTCCGTATCTTGATATCTAATATAACCATCGCTTTAGTCTACGGGATTGTCTCACCATTATCCAATGCACTGATTTGAGACAACGTCTGGGAAAAAGGACTCCCAGTCAAAATCAGGCCCCAACTCCAACCCTGGGTGCCGTCGAACTCCATCGCCGCCATAGCCGTAAGATCTGGTGATAACATCGAATCGCCATGCTCTCTAGTTTGTAGCATAGTGTTGCAAAGCTCCAGACTGTCCCTGGCCGCCCGCGCCACCTCTATCTCTACTGCCTTGCCTGTTTCAACAGCTTCGACCTGGGCAAGAATCATGCGGAGGAACATGTGGTTCTTGACATTCGTTTCACCTTGACGAATCCGATCTTCAGACAGAACGACCAGATCCCGTACCACTTGCTTGAGAAACTCCCGATACACCCGAGTCCGATAGAGCGTACCATTGAGTCGCTGGGTTTCCGCGTGCGCGAGAAGTTCGAGGCTGATCGCCGAGGTAGCACATCGTATCCCCTCTCGGAAAAGCCCTTCCCCCGTCGCCATCAGCCGTGCGAAGAGTGGATCTGGTTCTGGTGAGACAAGCGCGAGGGCCGCATCAAGACTGAGCTTTAGTGAGTAGTGGAACAGCGGGTTACTGCGCGCCTGGTTGCTGAAGTAGTAATGCAACGGGATCATGAATCGACGGACGAGATAGTCTAGGAGATTCCGATGAAAGGCTGCGAAGGACGGGTGATTACACCCTTGAAGTGCGTCTGTCAATTCCGAACTGAGGGCTAGTACTTGCTCATAGGAGTGCTCCGAGTGAAGACCACTCAGAAGATTGACAATCCGAAGACGGATGGGCAGCGATCGGATTAAGGCTAGCTGAGTTGAAGTCTCTGTAACTCTTTCTCGCGGTAGGGGTTGAGCCGCCGACTCGTTCAGCTGACTGTCATTGAAATTGGAAGGTGGCTCAGTATCGAATTCATCGAACGAGATTCGTGGAGGCATCCACGAGTCGAGGGATGCCTGAACAATGAACTCGAGAATGGTGTACCACAACCGACGTCGCACTTCGGACTCTAGCACTGACTTCGTCGGGAGATGTTTCGGGTCACGGTGTAGTCCTATCTGCATGGCAGTGTGAACCATAGATCCCATCGAGATCCAGATCGTATCTCCTCCGATGGAAAACAATTGGCGTGCAAGAATTGTCAAGCAAGATATTTGCACCCCTGAGATGTCCAATCTATCTTTCTCGAGGGGCCCGGCAAGCCAGGTCTGAGCTGCATATATCCAATGTTGTACGCGGTCCATATTGTGGAGGGCCGCGGCTCTGTCTCCATGATCATACAGACTTGAGCCTATGCCAATGACCAGGAGAACTTTCAGGCGTAAAGTTGGTGTGATGCCTTCCGGTTCATCCCAATACCTGCGGTATTCTGCCCGAAAAGTGGGAATATGAAGTATTCGCTGCCTGCTTGCACCATCGCCTTCAGTAACGATTTCTTATGGGTTGGTCGAGGTCAAGATTGCGGTGATACGTACGCTGATTCAAAAGTGGAGAGATACAGCTCGACCATGGCATCTGCCGTCTCGCGAGCAGGAGGTACCGACGCAAGTCCTGCAGGCAGAACGCCTCGAGAAGGGCGACCAATCTTAATGCTCCTTGCCCGGTTCTTGCACCTGCGCAAAAAGTCCCCCGCCTGGGAGACCAAGATTGAGGCTTCGGAACTGGGAGATGATATTTGCGTGATATCTACTGGCTTGTTCATAATCTCACTATAACACGCAATGATCGCCTTGATCTCATCGGCGGCGCCCATCCAACGACTTCGCCCCCAGTCTCTAGTTTTGTTGAGGACGGACTGCCACTCCTGTGTCCCTGCAGGAGATGGATGGGAGCGGGAGGACCCTATACCAGAACCTGACGGGATAGGAAGAGTGGCACTATTGGTGAGACGGGTTCCTGTGACGGCGAGTTCTTCGAGCTTCTGCACACGGTGCACAAGCTCATGCAATGTGGGTCCATCAGTTGAGGAAGAGGCTGACCTAGCATGAGCATCAGGTGCTGGAGGTACTGCAGGTGCTGCAGCTGATAGAGACGCAGAAGCTCCGATTCTGAAGAAATGTTGACCAGGAAGTTGAAGGGCTTCCCTGGGAGCGTTGGTTGTTGTTGTCGTTGTTGTTGTCGGCGGATGGGGGGGGTGGTGGTGGTGGACTCGCATTAGTATTAGGTGAAGAGCTAACTGGGGAGCCATGTGACGAGAAGCTATAAGCTGTATAGAGACATGAGGTTCCATAACGCCGACATTGTGCGCATGGAGTTTTATGGTCACACTTGATCTTTCGACGACGACATTCCCGGCAGGCCAGGGCGGGTCTGCGGCGTTGACGCGGCTGGGCCGGTTGCTGCTGGCTCGGCATGCGGGACAGAGACCGAGCTGTGATCTGAAAAGTACAGCAGCATGACACAGAATGTCACAGCATGGAGCAATTTGAAAGAGCGAAAGAGGCTGCAGGAATGAATGGAGTATGTGGAAGAGAGAGAGAGTAAGCAGGAGGAGATGACGGCAAATTCCCGCTTATCTCCGTCTTCACTGCTTTCCGCTTTCCGCTTTCGAAAAAATCTCCGTCTTGCTCCGTCTTCGGCCGAGTAACCCTAATTAGAGTCACGGAGATCCAAGGCATGCAAGCCACACAAATTGAAGGTACCAGCTCGGAGGGGGTCAGGAATTAGTGCGAGGGAGTCGGAAATCATAAGCTCCAGTGATGGGGAATCGGATGTTGTCTCAAATGCGCTCGAGATATCGATCCATCATGGGAACATAGTGCAGTCCGGACGAGGCGAAGCGCCGCAATAAGTGCGCATTAGGCTGAGTCTGAAGATATTCCATGCACCGGACGTAGACCCAGTGTAGCTCGCGGTTCAGTTGAACCCGGTTTCTTCCCCTTGCAAGATGCCCAGAGCCTCCTTGACCATGTTCAAGCTCAGACACTGCGCGATAGATGCTGCTTCAAGAGCATTGTCATCCACGCCTTTAATATGCAAATTTTCGGTGGCCAGAACTAGCACCGCACACCCAGGCGTATTGGCCGTGTGAGTTTGATACTGAGTCATGAGTGTTTTCTTCACCTTCAAACGCTGTTATATGTCTTGAACCACCTTCTCCAAAGTTGACTATCGAACAATGTATGTCAGCTCTTTTTTGCGTAACTTAACAAGTCAAGTGAGTCTTAAGAAATTGTGTGCCACGAACATGGTGGGCACATCAATATACGAACGAGTCATGTACCCTCTCCGCTAGGACTCCATGTTGCCTCATGCTCTCTGCATAACCATTGGTTGCCAATCATCATGCGTTCCATTATCTCATCTATGTTAATAGGCCTTGTGACTGCATCGCGATCCCTCGCGGCCATCATTTCACGCGACACCTCAACAACATCAAATGAGACAGTTGTGTCTTTTACTTTGCCTGAATGCCTCCTATACCACTGGCCAAATGGAACCTGGGTGGTAAAATCCGCGGTTCGCCCCAACGGGAATATCCTCTTGATCACTTCCACCCTCAACGGAACAATGTGGCACGTCAAGCAACCCTGGCTCGATGAGCCCTAGGTCGAGCTCGTCTACAACTTCGATGAGTGGGTTGACCGTATCATTGGCATTGGCGAGACTACTCTTGACAAATACATCGTGGTTGGCTTGCGATTTCATTCACCTGAGGCCTCTTCCAGCCAGGTCGAGAGGACTTTCGCTGCTATGGAGCTCGATTTCACCCAGGCAGAGCCCTCAGCGCGCTTGGTAGCGTGGTTCCCTGAGGCTGCTCTCTTGCAGCGAGTAGGCGCAGCGAACTCAGCGCCTTATCCATGATGCGGTCCGGATTGTCAGCTCATGGAGCAAGATTTGGTGCTGAGGGCGAAGACAGGTGCTTATCTGATCAAGGGAAGGAAACCTTGTTCCGAGATAGCTGGGGTAAGGGTCCAGACTCCAGACAGCCTGGTCTGTGGGGGATAATATAAAAAAGGTAATGGAGAGAAATACCCCGACATCGGCCGAGAAAATGTGTCGGAGGCGGTCTCGGTTGCCTATTTGAGCGTCGGCCGAGGGTGTCGGCCGTTGTTAAGTCCGGCATAGACCGAAAGTATTGCCCTACATACCACAGCTCTATAGACTAGCATCTATCAAGATATATGTTCTGGCTAATTATGTCTCAAGAGCTGTGGACTTCGTGAGTTATTCGTTTGTCATAGCATCTTCTATCACTCCTACTACACACTTGAGCCTCACAAAAACATGACGGCCGCATTTCCTGCCGACAAAGAGGAAGCAGACCCTCCAGCCAATGATCCCGGATCTCCACTGAACCCATTCAGCAAGAGATTCAATGCGCGTGCATGGGCTACAGGGGTCGCTGAGCTGGCGGCGGAGAGAAGCCAGGACTTCCGTCGCGTCGGTTTGTGCTTTCAGGATCTTCATGTCCTTGGCTATAGCACTTCAACAGACTTTCAGAAGACGGTTGCGAATATCTGGCTCGCCTTGCCTGGGATGATTGCCCGTCGGCTGTGGCCCAGCGCCACTAAATCAGGGCAGACACGGGTAGACATCTTACGAGGTTTTAATGGCATTCTAAACCCTGGAGAGATGTGTGTTGTGCTGGGTCCCCCAGGGTCTGGCTGCTCGACCTTCCTCCGAGCCATCTCCGGGGATCGCAATGGCATTTATATCAACCAGGGATCGTATTTCAACTATCACGGAATTTCCGATCGTGAGATGCACACAGCTCACCGAGGAGATGCAATCTATACCGCTGAGGTTGATGTTCATTTTCCTATGCTGACGGTGGGGGATACCCTCACCTTTGCCGCATCTGCACGCTGTCAAAGGGAGCTCCCGGACGGCGTCGCTCGAAAACAGTATGTCATCTATGCTGCAAACCTGATCCGCCGATTGAATTGATTGCTGACCCACATTTACTTATTTAGATACTGCGAGCATCTGCGTGATGTCGTTATGGCCATGTACGGAATCAGTCACACCATTCACACCAAGGTTGGGGACGAACTCGTGCGGGGAGTTTCTGGAGGCGAACGCAAACGTGTAAGCATTGCCGAGGCTACCCTAGCCAATGCGCCTTTCCAGTGTTGGGACAAGTGAGTGGCAGACCAGAATTCGGAGCTTCTGAGACTGATGGTGAACAATCCCCAGTTCAACACGCGGTCTCGACGCTGCCAACGCCATCGAGTTCTGCAAAACGCTGCGGCTGCAGTCGGAGCTATTCGGTCAGACCTGCGCAGTGTCAATGTATCAAGCACCGGAAAGCGCATACGATCTCTTCGATAAAGCTCTAGTCCTCTACGAAGGGCGGCAGATTTACTTTGGCCCCGCTCACCGGGCGAAGCAGTACTTCGTCGATCTTGGGTTTGAGTGTCCGACTCATCAGACCACCCCAGATTTTCTCACCTCCATGGCTTTCCCTGCAGAGCGCGTCGTTCGTGCGAAATGCAACCCACCTCGCACGGCAGACGACTTTGCAGCTGCCTGGATAAGGAGCGAGGGATACAAAGCACTCCAGCAGAGCATTGAGCTCTACAAAGCCCAGCACCCAATCGACGGCCCTGACTCTGTCGCCTACAGACAGCTGAAGAGAGCTTGTCAAGCCAAGGGACAGCGTCTCAACTCGCCTTATCTCCTCAGCTATTCTCAGCAAGTGAGGCTGTGCATGTGGCGAGGATGGAGACGATTCTGGGCCGACCCTGGTCCCTCTGTATGGGTTATGATCGGCAACGTGATCATGGCCCTGATCATGTCCTCTCTGTTCTACAACCTCGACCAGACGACGGCCTCGTTCTACGGACGAGCTGTCGTGCTATTCATGGCGATTCTGTTCAATGCATTCGCCTCAATCCTGGAGGCGATGACTCTCTATGCCCAGCGACCGATTGTCGAGAAGCAAGTCCGCTATGCTTTCTACCACGCTTCCGCCGAGTCGTATGCTTCGGTCCTGGTCGACTTACCCATGAAAATCACAGGAACAGTCTCGTTCAATCTCGTGTTCTATTTCATGACGAACCTCAATCGGACACCCGGCAACTTCTTCTATTACCTGTTTGTGGTCTTTCTGATTGTTCTCGCCATGTCGGGAGTCTTCCGGTTTATGTAAGTGCACTGTCCCATCTGAGATGTTATGCAAAGGCTAAGAACCTATCAGTGGCGCTGTATCTCGAACAGAACAACAAGCAATGGTTCCCGCCTCGATTCTCATGCTTGCCCTGCTCGTTTTCACCGGCTTCGTGGTTCCAATCCGCTACATGCTCTCCTGGTGCCGCTGGATCAACTACCTCAATCCGGTCGCTTATGGGTACGAATCGCTGATGGTCAACGAATATCACGCGCGCAATTTCACCTGTGCGTCATATATCCCAGCCCATACGTCCGCTGGCAGCACGAGTGTGGCCTGTGACGCCGTGGGCGCGGTGCGTGGTCAAGACTACGTGAACGGGGATGCGTATATTGGCTCCGCCTACAGCTACTACCATAGTCACAAGTGGCGCAACGTCGGTATCATCATCGCCATGGTGATCTTCAATCACCTCGTCTACTTTCTAGCGAGTGAGTATGTCACGGCCAAGAAGTCCAAAGGGGCAATTCTTGTCTTCCGTCGCGGATTTGTCCCACGATTCCTGCCCTGGGTTAAGTCAGACGTCGAGTCATTGCCCTCAGGCCCAGTGACAGCCCTACTCGAAAAGCCGAGGGGTGACTACAAGCCCTCCCAGGAGCCGACCTTTCAGGGCACCCGAGGTGTATTCCACTGGAGCAATGTGTGCTACGATATCAAGATCAAAGGTAAACCCCGCCGGATTCTGGATCGTGTGGATGGGTGGGTTAAGCCAGGCACTTTGACAGCCCTCATGGGGGTATCGGGGGCCGGGAAGACCACGTTACTGGACTGTCTTGCGGACCGCCGCGCAGGGGTGGGCATCTTGACTGGAGAGATGCTGGTTGATGGGAAGCTGCGAGACAAGAGCTTCCAGCGCAAGACTGGTTATGCGCAGCAGCAAGATTTGCACCTGGAGACGACCACCGTGCGCGAGGTGAGAGACAAGCCTCGCCAGATCCACCAGCGCCTAGAAGATCGACACTAACGATCGCTATTCCATAGGCCCTTACATTCTCAGCTCTTCTTCGCCAACCAGAGAGTGTGCCAGAAGCGGAGAAGCTGACCTACGTCGATGAGGTTATTGAGTTGCTGGACATGCAGGATTACGCCGATGCTGTGGTGGGCGTCCCCGGAGAAGGCCTGAATGTCGAGCAACGTAAGCGTCTGACGATTGGCGTTGAACTGGCCGCGAAGCCTCCATTGCTACTGTTCATTGACGAGCCTACATCCGGGCTGGACTCTCAAACCAGCTGGGCTATTCTCGACCTCCTCACCAAACTGTCCAAGGCGGGTCAATCAATCATCTGTACCATCCACCAGCCCTCAGCCATGTTATTTGAACGTTTTGATCGTCTGTTACTCCTTGCTGAAGGGGGTAAGACGGTGTATTTTGGTGGGTCATCTTCTTCTTAGGGCTAGTTAGCCTCAACATCAAGCATGACAGGCGCTAACACCGCGCAGGTGACATTGGAGCCAACTCTGAAATCCTGGTGGATTACTTCCAAAGAAACGGTGCGAAGCCGTGTCCTCCGAATGCCAATCCAGGCGAATGGATGCTGGAAGCGATTGGCGCTGCCCCTGGCAGCAAATCAGAGGTCGATTGGCACGGAATCTGGCGCTCCAGCCCCGAATACCGCGATGTTCAGATCGAACTGGCGAGGCTTCGATCCATCACTACATCTGATACCCTGAACACCAGCAGTGATGACCCGGCCTCTTATAATGAGTTTGCGGTTTCAACATGGCGCCAGTTTGTTCTATTATCCCAGCGTACCTTCAAACAGACCTGGCGCACTCCGTCCTACATCTACTCCAAGCTTTTACTCTGCACTGCCACAAGCTTGTTCATCGGCCTCGTTTTTCTCAACTCGCCACTCAGCATTCAAGGCCTGCAAAACCAGATGTTCGCAATCTTCGAGCTGATGAGCATCGTCGGGCAGCTGGTAGACCAACAATTCCCACACTTCGTCGCACAGCGCTCGCTGTACGAAGCTCGCGAGCGACCAGCCAAGACCTACAGCTGGCAAGTGTTCATGCTGAGCCAGATCCTATGCGAGATCCCCTGGTACACCCTTGCTTCGGTGTGCATGTGGGCACTGTTCTACTTCCCCGTGGGGTTCTACCGCAACGCCGACGCCGCCGGCCAGGGCACGGAGAGAGGCGCGCTCATGTGGCTCCTCTTCTGGGTGTTCCTGCTGTGGGTGTCGACCTTTGCGCACCTGTGCGTCTCCTTCGCGGGCTCCGCCGATGATGGGGGCAATATCGCCAATTTCATGTTCGTCCTGGCCTTCTTCTTTTGCGGGGTGCTGGCGTCGCCGGACCAGATGCCCCGGTTCTGGATCTTCCTCTACCGCGCCTCGCCTCTGTCGTACTATGTTTCCGCCGTCTTGTCGACCGGTCTCGCGAACGGCAACGTGACGTGCGCGGGCAATGAGTTCACCGTGTTGGACCCGCCGTCTGGCCAGACGTGTGGCGCGTATCTGGCCGAGTATCTCTCCACGGCCGGCGGGTATCTGCTGGACGCGAATGCCGCGAGCGACTGCCACTACTGCAAGGTGAAGGAGACGAACACATATCTGGCCGCGATCCATTCGGAGTACAGCACGCGCTGGCGCAACTTCGGCATCATGTGGGCGTATGTCGCCTTCAACGTGGTGGGTGCGTTGGTTCTGTACTGGCTGGCCCAAGTGCCTAAGCGGGAGAAGGAGCAGAAGCAGAAACAGTAGTGCTCTCAGCATGCCCGTTCAGGACCATTCGTGAGGAGGACCTGGATTATGGGGGGATATTGGTCAAAGTGGCAACCCACTATGGCAAGCTACTCGTGGCAATTTGCAATTCCCCAAATGTTTATAGCAGACATAGCAGACCTCCTATTATTTTTGTACATCATTGCTTCCCCGCTCAACAGACCACTTTTTCCATTAGCTGACCCTAGTCTAAAAATTATATGTAAGATCTTCTAATAAAGAACCCTAACGGAACAACATCTTTGATCTGAAATACTTTAAACCCCCAATAGCCCTAATAATCCTAATGCAACTTATAGACTGTCGGCAGAATTGGGTTATTGCAAATTAGCACGAGTAGCCCACCGTCAATGCGACCGTGGCGAAGGACCCCCGACCCTCCGACGGCTCGGTCGAGTGTCAACAACCCAGAGTACAAATTAGCACTATAATAGTAGCAGACAAATGAAGTATATGTGTATAATTTTGGTTCTAATTACTCTTGTTCATGAAATTTTTTGAAATGCTAGATCTATCTGCATGCTGCCAGTTTACTCGTAAGTTACCACTACACAGACCGATAAGATAAGAGAAAAGATAGCGACCGAATGACGTCCGCGGTCCGTCATTCGTCAACTTCATGAGGAAAGAGTGCAAGCTCACTGCACTGCACTCGCTGCACCGGGCAGACATCAGACACACAGTATCAACCGCCCTCATGGCGCAATTTCAACCCACTTCCCTATCGACAAACGCATTAAATTCCAGGATTCCTCGGCATACCGGAAAAGGCAATCAAGCGTGTGGACCGAACGCTGACCATCTCCCCACTCCTCTGGTGCGAAGAGCAATCGAGGGGGGTCCAGAATGGGGGAATGGGCGGATCCTCTCTGCAGCAGGATGGGAGATGACAACAGCTTTTCTTCTTCCCGGTCATCGATCGGAAGGTTGACGCCACAGGGCCCAGCTCATTGACGTATGAGTACTGATTTCTCTGCTACTTGTGCAAGGGATTCGGTTGTGGGCATGTAATGTCAGAGTGACATCATGTAACATGCTCCCATGTACTGCACCGGTTGACGACATGCAAGCTCATGCTATCCTATATAGCCTGCGCAATTGCGTTCGAAGGACAGGAGCAGAATCAAATTCCACGAACATAATCAAAGCGATCAAACCATCCGCATCACATCAACAACTCACCCAAACAACCATCCTTTCACAAAACACTCAAATCTCTTCATCATGGATCTCCAAGGACAGCCCATCCCCCCCGGCCAGCGCAGCACCAAGGTAAGTTCCTGTTCCACGGGATTCAGCCCGTGGGCGAGTGCTTCCCCCCGGGGACCCCTGGGGAACGATGTCCTAACGTGGCAGATATAGGTCACCTCCGACCCCGAACGCTATGAGCAGCCCATCAACGAGCCCTCGGGCCCGGTCACCAACGACTCCCTCGCAGCCGAGTCAGCCACCAAGGGCGGCGCCTACGCCCAGAACCGCGGGGCGCAGCCCATGGGCGTCGACGGCAAGAACTCCACCGTCACCAACACCGACACCTCGAGCGCCCGCAAGATTGACCCCAACCACCGCGACACCCAAGACAAGTACCCGGAGGCCCTAGGCGGCCAGGGCAACTTCCCTGGCGCCCATCTCCCGGAGTCCGGCTACACTGGCGGCTCGACGGCCGCCAAGCAGGAGCTCGGCCTCAACAAGGGCGAGTACTCTGCTGCTGCTTCGGGGCAGCAGCAGTCGCAGCAGAAGAACACCGATAAGGTCCACCCCCACCAGCACCAGCCCAAGCACCCCGTCGGCCAGCAACAACAGAAGCAAACTGCTGCTGCGCCCGCCAGCGGCAGCGGCTACCAAGGCGGCGTGGCCGGCGTGGCCCCCTCCTACGTCCACGACGTCCTCGATAACCTGGGCAACACCAAGCCCAAGGGCACCAACCTCAAGGAGGGGGACATCCCCGACGACGCCCCCAACGCCAGCTACACCACCGACATCGGCAGCGAGAACGACCCCGGCCGTCTGGCGCAGGGTGGCTTCCAGCTGAAGTCGGCGGAGAGCGGGCCCGCCGGCACCCCCGCTGGCCGCCAGAAAGGCGTCGACAACCAGCAGCCGTTCCAGGCTCTGCAGTCCGACCAGCGCGCTTAGGTAACGGGCATGATGGGATGAAGTTTTACGATAAAAGCGAAGCGGGTTTCCTTGATATGAATTTGTACACTTTGGGAAGGCCTCCTAGTATTTATGATGTTGGGGGCTGTTATGATATTTGCGAAGACAGGACTGGGTCCGTCGCAATTTCTCAATGAATTGTATTTTTAGATTATTGGACGCAAATACGAGACTGTCTAGACATTTTTTTTTTTTCTCTCGGTGATTCCTACTTATTGGAGAGGTATATGCCGGTTGCTACCTAGTAGATTTTCGCAATTAGCCTGCTGGTGCATGACGTTGAGTGCCTCTCTGAGTTGGGGATGCCGGAGAACAGATAAGTACTTTGCAAGTTGGAATTGTGGAAGAGAAAGAAGGATAATACATGCCGATTCCCTTGATTAATTAAGCTGCCCAAGGACGAAGAGATCATCTGGAGTGCAGACGATGCTAGCAGACGGCGAATGGGTGATGAAAGATCATCAATCTTGATCGAGGGATGCTGCCTACCTGCCTGCTTACTACTCACATCCCATCCCATCCCAAACCTGTAACAACATACACAGAGCTGGTTGCATGTACACGATTTCCCAATCAAAGGGTGTATGAACTCTGGGAAGCAGGAATAGTTCGAGCCTGGATCATGGTTACAGTGCCAAAAACGAGTGGTATAGAGAAGTAATCGTATCTGGAGAGTGATGCTATCCTACATGCCCATGCCCAGTCCAACAAAAACGCATACCCCGCGGAGCCCCCTCGCCCTCAAGCAGGAGGCAAAAACGAAGCATAAAGCACCCCCTGAACAAGAGCATACACCACCATATAATTCACGACGAGGCTACTGCCCTTCCTGTACCAACCACCACCCTCTTCCGTGGCCGACCCTCCCCGAAGCAGCAAGCAAGCAACCCACACATACCAGATCGGATACCCCGACGCCACGCGCGTGATGATCTGCACATGATGATTGAAGAAGGTAAGCACCGCAATCACGACCTGCGGCACCGCCAGGCTCCGCAGCAGCCGGTCCGTCACGCGAGCTTGCGGTTGCGGTTGCGGTTGCGGTTCCGTCGGCGGCGGTAAGTCCCGCAGCTTTTCGACCGGACTGCGCGAGGGCATCCCCGCCCCCAGCGACAGCGACCTCAATTCTCCGTTCAGAGCCTGCCACCCCGACGCCAACAGGATGGCCAGCATGGGGGCGGCGAGGCCGAAGAGCGGGATGTTGGATGCTGTCCAGTACCTCAGAAATCCATTGTCCCTGTTGTACATAGATGAGTACTCCGTAGTGGCTAGCCGTTGAGGGCCGGGAACAACTGGCATTGAATGGACAAAACGTACCAATAGTGCTCCTGCACGAAGCTATAAATACTCGGCAGGGTTCTCTGACACCACGCCCTCGGTTCCCGGTCTGTGCAAAACTCCCGGTAGGCGAAGTACTGCGGGAGGACGAAGCCCAGCCCCGCGCAGACCCCGGCCGTCCCGACAGCGAGCAAGCGGCGCAGTTGCGCGAGTGAAACACCCTGCTGCGACAGCAGGACGAGCTGCCGCACCGCCTCCTCGAAGAGCGGGATGCCATTCAGCAACCCGTTACTGCGGAAGGTCGTGGCGACGCCATACAGCACCCCGGACAGGACGAGCAGGGTGTCGTGTTGATACGAGCGGGGGCTGGCCGCCAACGAGGAAGAGGCGAAGCTCTTCACATACAGCAGCGAGCCGCTGAAGCTCAACAGGGCGTAAGCGCTCTCCGCGCATGGCGCGGACAGGAACGCCCCCGCCGGCGACACCACGTGCAGGCAGGCGGCGAGGAGCGCGACCTTGCGGCCGCCCTGCGCGCCGCGGAAAAGCGCGCAGACGAGATGGTAGAGCGCGATCACGGACAGGCCATGCGCGGCGTGGGAGATTGAGATGCCCACCAGACTCGCGTTGAAGGCATAGTCCAGGATGCCGAGCTTGCGACAGCCTGGTGAGTCTGTTAGCCAGGAAGAGTTCTGGAAGGATATTATCGTTACTGTACTAGTGGTGGGTTCTATAGCCCAGGAAACAGTACCATTCGCCAAGACATGGATCAGTCGGTTGCATCCGTAGCCGAAGGCCCATTCTTGCTCGAAGATGTAGCCCCGATTGGCAGCGTGGGTGTAGTAAATAGCATCCCAGCGGGTCAATTTGGTCGAGATCGTTTCCAAAATGGCTGGGAATGGGGCTTTGGTCGGGTCACTGTTCCAATCAATCAGGGTGGTCGAGGTGTCGTACCCGGGCCCCGGTGTGAAGGCAGCGAGTAGTAATAACAGGCATTTCCACACTATGAAGACAGCTAGTAACGATCGATGAGGGCGACTAGCGTCCACCCAAAGCATCGGCGCCATAGTCACTGTGTGGTTCAGAATATTGGTGTGATGGGGTTCAAGCAGATGAAGATGCTCAGGAGCAGATCCGCTGCACGCCAAGCCTTCCCACTCCCGCAATGCTTCCATTGCACGCCCTCACCCTAGAGGAAAATACTCCTTAAGCAACAATGCTAACCTACATCATGGATAGAACTAGCGTGGATCATTGAGAATGAGCGAGTCCGGTGTTGCCCCACGCACTTTGAAAAATGGCAAGGCTGAAAGGTCGCCAGAAGGCTTACTGAAATAATCTTGGAACTACCGCCTCGTAAAAGGAATCATATCTTGTCAGTCAATTGAGTTTAATTTTGAAGACATCCTGCCTTTTTTTCATACACCATTTGCGAACGCCGGATTTGCAACGGACACGTCATAAAAGATCAACCCATATAAGCACGTCCCAAAGGCCAGACCCCAAAGACATGCACTGCCTTGTCAGGCATCAAAGTGGAACTGTACAGCCATCGCAAGTTGACAAGACAAAACAAAAGAAGCCATATAGATTAAGGAAATAACGGAAAAGAAATCACACCCGATGAACCTCTACAGGTTCACCCGCTTCAGCTCCTTCTGAGCCAACTTGGCCAACTCCTCATACACCTCGGTGAAGTCCTCACCTTCGTCCTCGCCCTTCTTGCCCTTGGAGGCCGACTTGGGCACAACCATTACGACACTGGTGGGGCGTTTCGTGGCGGCAGAGTTACCGAGCTCGGCTCGGGATGTGACGAAGACATATGGGATGCCGTGGTCCTCGCACAGGACGGGGATGTGAGAGATGACGTCCATGGGCGAGATGTCGGCGGCAAGGATGACAACGCCGTTGGGGACGGCGATGGTAGCGTTGGCGGCGGGGATGGGAGATTTGCGGAGGGCCTTGACGACTTCCTTGACACCACGCTTCAAGCACTTGTTGACAGCAGCTGTTCGAGGCGTTTCAATTAGTATATGGTAAGGCAGGAAAGGTCGCGCTGAACAGTCGAAATCTGCATTGATTCCCGGGCTCATCTATGTCCACAAGACCAGAGGCCTAGGACTCAATGCATGGTAGAGAGTCTGTGTTGATCGAAGGCAGATGCTCTTACCTTTCTTCACGCTCTTCAGAACCTTCTTGGCCTGCTTGTCCTCAACCAGAGGCTGGGCGAAAGGAACGAGGGCGCCAACGGGGTTGCTGTCGACATCCATGACCTCAGCCTCAACAACACCGGTGACGGTGGCATCAGCAGGAACAGCCTGCTCAATGCCCTCCAGAACCTTGGTGGTGAGCTCCTTCTCGACGGCGTCGGCGAGAGCGGTCTTGTCCTTCTTCTCCTTCTTGTCCTTCTTGCTCTTGGAGATTCCGTCCTTCTCCGCGCGCTTCTCCTTTCTCTCGCGCTTGTCCTTCTTGTCGCTCTTGTCCTTGGCCATTGTGAATATTAGACCCCGCTTCGAGGATTTGATGCTGAGTCCGGAAAGAGGGGTTGGGCGAGGGCGAGAGAGAGGGCGATGGGCGTGGGGGAGAAATAGTCGTCCGGTCTTTTTGCTGAAACCCGCAAAAATTCGAAATCCATTCAAAATTTCGGCGCTAGTCCTATTCTAAAGTGGGAGCTTTCGCGGGCGGTGAGCAGCTGAGTCAGCACTGGTGGCCGTGGTGCGTGGTGCAGGTGCGGATGCCGATGTTCATCGCCGCGCATGCAAACCCCAAACAAATGAAGTACTAGTGGATGAGCTTTTGAGTAATGCTTGCTTGTACTTCCCGTCGCCAGACTGGAGGTCAAGCCTATGCATATCTGTGATCCCTAGCATTGACTGTGCTGTGTTGCTGTCAAAAGGTGAACCGTCCAGTCAGGTTCGCTTGGCCTGCTTCTATCCTTCAGTGTACGTCCAACCCTTCGTCGCATGGCATAATAAGAGATTTCGAAGGATCCAGTTAACGGAAGACGTTCATAGATGGATTCAAGACGAAACTCGCGTGCAGCATGGGGCTCTCCACCGCCTGAATCCCCTTTGGCTCTCCCTCCAGCTCCGAGTGTCTTTCAGCTATCGAGTCGTCTGGCAGAACCAGCTCACCCTTCGAAACCAGGTGAGACCTGCACCCCCTCTACTATCGCAGGGAATCCTGACCTATCGTCCTCCAAAGATACCGAAAAGGAAGAACTGCGCGTTCAGGTAAACACGTTAAAGTATGAACTCGAGAACTTCAAGCAGGAGCGAGATTTGATGGTATTGCGCCATGAGAAAGAGCTGCGGGAATTGCAATTGAAGGCAGATGCGGATTTCCGCAAAGCTCAGGTACGCTCACCCCTTTCAGTCGACGGACGTGTTCTTCATGGCTAATTTGTTTTTCCTTGGGGGGATCGTGCTTAGGTAGCAGAATCGTCCAGTCACCGTGCCAGCCGCAAGAGCGAAACCCTTGCGAAAGAATTGAAAGAGGCTCAAGACGCCGCACTCACTGAGAAAGCGGAGCTGGAGCGAAGACTTCGGACTCTCCAAGACCAGAACCAGTCCCTGCAGGAAGATGTCGACGATACCAAAGCGCAACTGCTCGACCAGGAACGACAGTCCAAATATCAGGTCAACGAGCTGGAAACGATCCGGTCATCGCTTCAAAAAACACTCGAGGAGCTGCAGAACGATCTGCAGACTGTACGAAGTGATATGAATACCACGCAAGCAAGGTTACAGGAACGAGAAACGGAAGTCGCACACCTGGAATCGGAGAATCTCCGGCTGAAGGCTGAAGGCAGCGACACGGAGGCACTGTCTGTTCTCAAGCGGGAGCTGTCGGACCAGGTCAACCACATCAGAAACTTGGAGACTACAAATCGTGAACAGACGATCGAGCTACGTCACCTCCGTAAGGTGCAGAAGAATGTGGAGGTGGTAGAGGAGCAGAAGCGATCGTTGGAAAATCAGCTACAACTCATGAAGGGCGTGGAGTCTGAGCTAGGGACTGTTCAGATCCAGATGCAGATACTCGAAGACGAGCGAAGGTCCTGGACTAGTCTCCTACAGGGTAACGACCAACCGGCTGAGCTTGACTCTCCGGAATCGGTTGTCAAAGCTTTGCTACAGGAACGGATCGAAAAAGCCACCCTTGTCGACAAGCTGGGCAGCATTGAGGCCGAATCCCTGGAGAAGGAGGAACAGATTCGAAGCCTGGAAGCCGAAAAGACCACCCTGCGGAAGGAACTCGAGACTGTTCGCGCTACCGCCTCTGCAGCCGGCGGAGCCACCTCAGACAGCCGTGCTAAGGCCCGCCTTGAGAGGCAGCGCACCCTCGCCATCAAAGAGGTCGAATATCTCCGCGCCCAGTTGAAGACCTTTGACACCGAAGAGGAGACCATGAATGCCGAAGAGAGCCAGTTCGACCAGCAGAAATCCGAGCAAATCGCCACACTGGAAAAGCTTGTCGACGAGTACAGAGCCGAACTGGCCAAGGTTCACGAGGAGCTCTCCCAGCGTGAATCGGCGGCAACGCAGCAGCAGCAGCAGCAAGACGAGCCTCGCGGCGTCAAGCGCCCCCTCTCACCAGCCGAAAGCGACGCCGAGAGCGAACGGCTGTCCATCCTGTTCCGCAAGAACCGCAGCCTGCAGGACACGCTCACAAAATCCGAGCAGGCCACGACCCTCCTGCGCAAAGAGCTGGAGGCCGCCAAATCGCAGCTGCGATCTCTCAAGGCCAAGTCGCGCACGCGCATCCTCGAACTGCGCGACAACCCTACCGCCGAGGCCGAGAACCTGAAGATGTCGACCCTGCGCATCCTGAAAGCCGAGAACCAGGATCTGCTAGCGCAGCTCCGCGGTGGCGGCAACAACAACAATGCAGAAATCAAAGTCGTCCCCGTCAGCGCCCTCGAGAGCATGAAGCTCGACATCCAGGACATGGAGCGGGCCGTCGCCGACAAGGAGAAGCGCATGCGCCGCCTGAAGGAGATCTGGACCGCCAAGTCCTCCGAGTTCCGCGAGGCGGTCGCCTCCCTCCTCGGCTTCAAGCTGGACTTCCTCCCCAACGGCCGCGTGCGCGTGACCTCCATGTTCCATCTTTCCGCGGCGTACCGGCACGGTGACCGGGATAGTGGTGGCTCGTCATCGGACGCGCAGGGACCCGGCAGCATGGGCAACGGCGAGGAGAACTCGATCATCTTCGACGGCGAGAATGGGACCATGAAGATCTCCGGGGGTCCCAACAGCCTCTTCGCGATGGAGATCCGTCCCCTGGTCAAATTCTGGGTCGAAGAGCGCAAGGATATCCCCTGCTTTCTGGCGGCCATGACCCTGGATTTTTACGATAAAACGACCAGGGCGGCGCGGATGTAGATTTCAAACAATTTTTGCAGCAGTAGTAGTAGCACACACTCTTCCGCGCCCCATTCTCTCTCTCTCTCTCTCTCTCTGTGTGTGTGTGTGTGTGTGCGTGCGTGTTTGATTAGCTCGATAGCTCAAATGATTCCCCCGGCACAGGCATCACTGGTGCCATGTTTGTTATACCGTTGCAAACTTCTCATGATCCGTGGTCGTCGTGTCTTTATCACGAATTAGGATATGTGTAGATGCCATGCCCGCAAGTTCCGTACACTAGTGCCTAGTGCAAGTTGAACGCACATCCTGTTGAGCAGAGTCACAAGAAGCCACGGGGAGCTAGCTTGTAGAATAGAATCTAAGGTCTCAAGTCGGTATGGGTAGAACGTGGGTGTTCATGGAAGAAATATTACACCAAAGAGAAGGAGCACGACGTAGAACTTGAGCATTGAGCATTTACAAGGCATTAGACATTTCCACTTATTCTGACAAAGGAACAGAAGGAGGGATGATTTTTTTACACCACCACGAATCCGGGAGGAGAAGGAAACGAAGCTTATAAAGGAAAGGAATTGTTGAGGGAATAATAACATGGCAGATAGAGAGGACTTTGACATAGAGAAAAAATATAAGGAAGGGAAGTTAGAAAACCTGCGCTGTGTGGTTGGTGTGGTAACTGTACAGGTACAGGCGGGGCAAACACAGTACGAACACCAACCATGTACATACAGTCCTGCAACGGCATGGAATTATATTCCAATAGCTTTGCGCAATAACCGCGAGATGCAGTGCTGGGCATCCTATGCGCCAGTTCGGAGACATTTCGGGGGGTTTGGCTCATTGTACATATGTACTGAAGACTCACAGAACGCGGAGTCGTCACGGACGCAAACTTCAAGATGAGACATACTTAGCTGCGACCAGTTTGCGCAGAGTGGGGACTCTGTTCCATTCGGAAGACGAACCCGCATCCGCAGTCGGCGTTCCTGAATCCTCGTCCGCAAAAGGATCAGTGCTCTTCTGTATTCTTTGCTCGGGTGAAGAAGCTGTGCTGATTCCTAGTTGGGCCCCATCTTCGATCCTGTGCACCTCGAATCTCGCATCCACTTTACCCTTCCGCGGCCCACTGGTTCCGGTCGAGAACCGAACGAGAAACTTGCCATCAGATCCTGCTGTGACATCAAGTTCAGGAAGCCTCCAAGTCACCGCCGATTGCTTGCGTCGGAACGTGGCTCCCGTGTTGGGGTACATGACAGCAGCTGTGGCATGGGCCACCTCTCGGTCTTCAAGAGGGGATGTGTCAAGGTTGACCGTCAATAATAGATTTTTGACGTTGATCGAACTTCCCTTTGGAAATGAAGGGTTGGCGGAGTAGAAGATGATTACACTGGCCTGCATATCTTCGATGTTCCAGACTGATTTGAAGATGACTGGGCAATAGCTCGAAGCATTCGCTGGATCAAAGTGAATCTGGTACTTGAAAGCCACGGTCGGCGAGGGGCGAGTGATGCCAGATAGGTTGATTTTGTACTGGCCTCTTTGCTCATCCGAAAGCTCCTTGTTCTTCTCTTCGCTGACAAAGTGTGGGTTAGCGGCGACCTTTTCCAATATTTGGAAGTTGTCGAGTCGAACTCGAGCAATTTCTGCCGGCGTGTCGGGAATAGGGTTGTAGGCAAGAGCAAGTTCGCCGATAACGTGGGTCTTTGTTATGGCTCCTTCAGAGAACCATGCACTGACGGTATCTATTATCGAAGCATTGAGACCAGGTCCGTGAAGCTCTGGGTGGGCGACAATGCCCGATGCGCTGTGCAATGTATGCCCCGAGCGAATCGACGTGGTGTCGGAGAGCGTATGGTCATCTGTAGCGGCAGTGGGTGAATGGACATGCCTCGAAGGCGCTGAGGGAGAAAGTGGCACAGGAGGATCAGATGCTGAGGGCGAGACAGGGTTCTCGCTTCCGGGGACGGGATTAGGAATGAAAACCGTGTTGCGGACGTCACGCCGGCCGCGCAGAGTACCTGCATTGCGCCTCGTTCCCGATTGTTGGGCTCGCTATGCAGGGCATTAGCACCTCTTCAACTACGCGGTTTTTATGTGCCCTGAACTCACAAGTCTAAGTTGGTTGGCCATATCATCCATTGCCTGCTTAGCCTGATCTTCATCCTCGAAGATCGGCTGGTCTCGGATGGTCAAATTTATGCCACTTTCTTCCAAACTGCGATGATATTAGCCTGCAATGAACTTTTGATCAGCATGGCGCAAATAACATACCCAGCCGCTTCTCTTTGAGCCCGTGTAATCTCGTCGATGGTATCTGGCCGCTCCGAGAAGCCCTCCGAGTCTACTCGTGGCTGGACAAGGTATCAGTGAGGATCTTCTTGGACATTTCCAGGTGCGACTTACTTCATTCGGTACGGTAGAACTCGCCTCGTTAGGAATCTCATGAGGGGTTTCCCCATTAGCCACGGCAGGTGCTGGTTGAGAGACTGGACCAGATGCTGATCTATTGAAGTCTTCTTCGTGTTCGGGAAACTCTCCTGGGATATTCAAGGATCCAGAATGGCCCTCTTGAGTACTCAAGGCGGTGCCGGGACGATCAGATCCTTCTGGCGGAGTCTCCGGAATCTGCAGATCACGCGAATCCCCTCTCTTGAAAGAAGCAAATGGGCTTCGGTGTTTCTTGTCTGAGAAGAACGGACCACCGCCGGAAGGCTGTACAATACTCCGACGACGATTCATCACCGTTCCTAGTCGTTTCAATCCCCCGAGAGGAGTGCTGTGGCGAGGCTCAGGAACTAGGGTTGACCGATTAGTTTACCATGCCTAGAAACATCAGGCTCCCTCGCAGCCGAGACTGAATACTTACCGGGAGGCGCTCTGGCTGGTCCCGACGTTTCCGAGCGCTGGCTGGCAGCATCATCCTGAAGGTGCGGTGGAGGAGAGAGCGGGGCTACGGGAGGAGGGGAGGCGGCCTGCTGTCTCCGCGGAGCGACTGGTCGTCCGCCATTAACTTTTGCCGCGAATGTCTTGATTTCGTCTGCTGTTTCGACGTTGAGGAGAACATTGAGACAGCTCTCAGCCGCCTGACGGCTGCGTTCCACCTGATCGGACTCATGGGTCTCCAATTGAGTCAAGACGTCCCTTAGGTGATTGAGGCGACTTTCATCTGCCGCCTGCAGCTGTTCAAAGACAAACGGGGCCCTTGAGTCCCATTGCTGGATGATCTCCTCGGCAGCAGCCACAGCACTGGCTAGTTTGTCGGCGCCCTTGGGGCCCTTTTCCCTGGCCTTCTCAACCTTCTTCTGCGCCGTCTCGTAATTCTTCGCCAACGCCGCAAGGTCACTCTGGATTCCAGGCATCGATGATAGTTCACGGCTTTTGCTGTTGTATTCCCGCAGAGGTCGTTCAACATCTTCATCGATCTTTTGCGCGAAGGTTTCGTGGGAGAGCGCTATGGATTCAGTAGCACTGACGATGCGTTGCCATGGGATCTGAAATACGCTGCAGTGCGATGTACATGTTAGCTTCCATAAGCTTGAAACGTGCCCGGGTGGCCAGCATTACCCTAGCGCCGCTCCATTGTCTAACTGTGGGCGATGCGCGAGCTTCCTTAGGCCTTGAGCATATACTTCTTCAATGCGTCGACGTTCCTACAATTGACATCGCCACGCGTTAGACCGGTACGTTCTAGGAAGGAAGAGGGTTAAGGAGGTAGGAGGTTCCTTACCTGGAGCCAGTCCGCAATGTCCGCATTAATTTTGTTTATGGTGCGAATGCGCTCGTTAAGCACATTGGTCGCCTGGCTGGGCTGCAAAGAGGCCTGTATGTAGAACAATGAAACCGAATATCAGCTATTTGTGCGATAGCATTGATTGTGGTATAGATTTAATTAGGTGGGGGCTGGTTGAGGCATGGTGTTGCAATGGAAATTGATCGTACCAGCAGCGCCGGATACTCCTGCCGAGAGAGGTCCATTACTTCTCATAGATCACAGCTGCGAGGATACAAAATTCGGAGGCGCATAATAAGAGCTAGCTCAAGAGGAATCAATGAGCATCAATACGGTGATTGTTTGGAAGCGACGGAGGGGAGGGAAGCCGGAGGAGCCGACAGGCGCGTTAAGGCACAAAAGCTGGCGGTGGAGTGAGGAAGGGAAGAGGAGGAGGAGACGGAACGAGGATGGATGGTGATGACGATGACGGACGGACTGCAACGCCCGACGAAAGGCCAGGCGGAGGAGCCGAACTGGCCGAGTCCGCAACAGGCAACACACTAAACCACTTCGGACCAAGTGTAGCTGTCACATGTTCCCCGCGACCGCCTGAACGCTTGAACGCTCGATAGTTACCGTACGGCTCTTACCGTCGACTCTCAGCCGAAGATTCGGTCTGGAACAATCCTTTTCAACACTTTCTGTGTTTTGTATTGGAAACTCATTAGGGACGAGCTCCGCTTCATTCGCATACAAGTCTATTTCTTACTAGCACTTCTGTTTCTAGTTTCCTCAATCTTCGGAGACGGTGGTTCAGACAGCAATGGAGTGGAAGAGAGATCTAGGCTTCTCCGAAAGATTGACGGCTATTCAATCACTGTATGCCTTCAACTGCTCTTTCCCAGACTCGTACTTATTTAATATAGTACCACTGCCTTCCAGCGAGCTTCATCCTCCGCTGCATTCACAGAGGCCCAATCCCAGGCGAGGAAATGTGAAAACGAAGCTTATGATCAAGCTTCATCGCGTGTCAGTTCTCTCCTGCTATGGTCATTGCTTCCGTTTCTCATTATTGAGTGCGTAGGAAGAATATGAAAGGCTTTGCCAACAGGCGATTGACGCAGCAGAGGCCATCGACTCGGTAGCCCTTATTGATGACTGTCAAGATCAGCTTCAAGAGGAGCCAGACAAGTCTGATCCAGGTCATGGCGAGGTGATTGGTCCATACCAGTCGTGCTTCCATCATTTTGATGGTCTTCACTCGACTGTCTACAAATCGCGGCGAGCGGACAACACTGTCGTCGCGCTCAAAGTACTCATTCCACACATGCTGGCGCCTCCACACCACGCCACACGTGAGATTCAGCTGCTGCGTGATGCAGCCCATACCCATGTGATTCCATTGCTCGACACACTCAAGCTAGACGGAGGACGCCTGGCTTTGGTCTTCCCCTTCATGAAGCATGATTTCGAGCAACTGCTCCGCCGGGGCGCATTGACGGCGACACAGACAAGATCTCACTTGAAAGACATGTTTCGTGCCTTGGCACATATACATTCACTGGGGATCATACATCGGGACATCAAACCATCCAACATCCTCATGGACTCTCCCGATGGGCCCGCTTACCTGGCAGATTTTGGCATCGCTTGGAAGGAGGGAACTAGGGACTCGGAACCAGCCGATGAGAAGATCACAGATGTAGGAACCACCTGTTACCGGTCACCGGAGATCCTTTTCGGCTTCAAGGGCTACGGAAATAGCCTTGATCTTTGGGCGGCTGGCTGTGTCGTGGCCGAGGCCTTGTCCGTGGGACATCGTCAACTGTTCGACTCGGGACCAGTTGGTAGTGATCTTTCCCTTATTCAGTCAATCTTCCTTACATTGGGCACTCCGGACGAGAGCACTTGGCCGGTATGTCTTCAACCCATCCTCTTCCATCTTTCACTCCACCTTTCACATCATAACGAGCTGACGTCGACAATAGGAGACAAAGTCTCTTCCTGACTGGGGAAAGATAGAGTTCAAGAAATTACCCGCCAAACAGTGGGACGAAATCCTCAAAGGAGCCTCGTCCAAGGGGCGTGACTTGGTCAGCAAACTTGTCCGATATGAAAGCTGCGAGCGACTCTCTGCTGAAGAGGTACGTCTTCCAGGACATCAGTGTCTGTCTGTTATTAACCAGCATAGGCGCTAAACCACCCCTACTTCTCAACTGCCTGAGTTGTTATCTATTTTGTCGAACATCCCCTGCACACTTGACCTTGGTCCGCAAGATGTAGGTATATGTTGCTTAGTCGACCTCTGCCTGTTAGCCAGTTCTCAGGATTGTCGATCGTCATGTGATCGATGATTGTAGAGTAGCAGGATCCTGGCCCACCTCGGCAATTCATCTGCAATGGATGCAATCCGGCAAGTTAGCAAAACTGTGGCACAGGCCTGTGTCTCTGAGAACGATGCCAGGCACTCATTGGCTGGCGCAACCTACAGGCAGCCCCGGTTTCTACGTAGTCAGTTTCAGGGCAGCCTCAGGCTCCCGATGCCTCCTGCTGATTCGTTAAAAGATAGTGGTAATATCATGACTAAACTGCAAAGGGGGACTTTATGGGCTGATTTGGCGATGAACTGGCGTCTTCCCACGGCACGGGAGGTTCACTTTTCGAGAGAACAGCTTGCAATCACAAAGGAGGTACAAGGCTGATCGGCAAGGATCGCTGCTTTGGCTTACTTAACAATTATCATAATCCGCTCTGCAAGCGTAAAGTAGGACCGTAGGAGAGGAAGGTTTGCTGAGTGTGGGATTTGTCTGTTTTTTTATTTTTGTCTTTCCTACTTTCCCAAATTTCCCTCCGTGCGGATGGTTCCATGCATGCAAACTGCAAATGCATAACTCTTGATGAGGTTGCCAAGACCACGAACGACCAATGTCCGTTGGCCCTTGCCCTGCACTGTAGCCGTTTGGTGGAATCAGTCGGATCCCACAGCCGCAGAACTACCCAATGCTGGAAGGGTGAGTGGAGGTCGCTACGAGTAGTAGTACGGAGTACGGAGGACCCGGAGAACGGAGTGACTCGGCTCAACATCTCAAGAATTGGTGCTGCTAGACTAGTCCTGAACACTGCGTGGCTGAGTCATCTCTTGCATGCATGAAAACTCTTTTCTCGTCATCTTACCATGGTATCTAGTTTAATCTCCGAGATATTTCTGAATGTGTATTACTCCCGTAGAAGTCAGAAACCTGAGGGGTTGGTCGACCGTAGCACAGGGGTTTCCGTTCATGCACTGCGTTAGTCGTCGAGTGGGGCGAGCATAACAGGGGAGAAGGGGAGAGTAGCACATTGGTAGGTTTGAATCATGGACTCCCGAAGATGAGATCAATTGGCAACATATTAGAACCACAGTTCAGAGTTAGTTCTCTAGCATCATGCATCATAGTTTAATACAGAAATGATGACTGGTGCTTTGATACAATGTACCTGGCTAAGTGCAATGATGAGTACTTTTCACTTCGATATGATAATAAATAAGATTAATCAAAAAAGACGGTGGTCATGGCGGGTGAAGGGGCGGCCTCAATGCTCGTGCCGGGGGGCAGGG